>NW_027263239.1:0-52527 GCF_902827115.2 Pseudochaenichthys georgianus
ACCTGAGCCTCACGCGCCGCCTACGTGTTTAGCGTGGTTCTACAATCAGAGAGTTACAAGAGTCTGTAAATGCAAGGAAAACAATTGGCCTCAGAAAATCATTTATATCAAAGTTATATATGTTTACACGTTTACATCATTGGTCAAAACAGCGCTACATTTGATTGCATTATAAAAGGTATATGTGGTAAAATGAAGAGCCGTTTGGGAGCCGAGAGAGCCGGCTCTTCTTCGTCTCCCTTGTGTATCGTCTGGTCCCTCTCTCTGTGTGTTTCCTCCCGTCGTTAGTTTCCCTGGTGTGTCTGATTGTCTGATTGTGTTCACCTGTTGCCCTTGTGTTTCTCCTCCCCTGCCCGGCTGTTTCTCGTCTCGTGATTACCCCTCCTGTATTTAGTCTTGTCTCTTCCTGTGTTCAGAGTTCTGTTTTGTCCAAGTTATTTTCATTATCCTTGAAATAAAGGTTAAACAGAGTTATCTGCATTTGGGTCCTGCTTCCTTCAGGGTTCCACATGAAACATAAAACAATAAAGGACATTATACATTATATTTACAGGATACATAGTTATAGACATTTACAAGTGCCCATTGTGTCAGCAAGCATTTCATTTAGCCTAGCTTTAAAAACATGCAGAGGAATGAGATTGCTCAGTTTCAATTCTTGCTGAAGATTGTTCCAAGCAAGTGGAGCTGCACATAAAAGCTGTCTCACCTAAGACAGTCCTTGCTCTTGGCACATCTAACAAGACTACATCATGTGACCTCAGACAATAGCTGCTTGCAACTCTCTGTGTTATCAGAGAGCAGATATAATACGGGAGTTTACCCAACAAAGCTTTATAGATAAATGTGTACCAATGACTGAGCCTCCGTACAGAGAGTGATGGTAAACCTGCCTTGGTATACAGTGTACAGTGATGAGTCAGCGCTTTACAATGTGTGACAAATCTCAGAGCACTGTGATACGCAGCATCCAATTTGCTCAGGTAATTGGCAGGTGCATTCATATACAACAAATCCCCAGAGTCCAGCACAGGTCAAAGGTCACAGAGCCTCTTCCTGGCCTCAAGCGAGAAACAGGACTTGTTCCTGGAGAAGAAACCTAGCCTAACCCTCAGCTTTTTAAGCAGGTTATTGACATTAAGTTTAAAAGAGAGACAATCATCAAGCCAGATACCGAGGTATTTGTAACAGGCAACAACTTCAAGTTTTGTTCCTTGCGTAGTTACAATATCTAAAACAGGCTCTGGAGTCTTTTTAGCTTTTGAAAAGAGCATTACCTTGGTTTGATCCACATTTAAAAGAAGCTTTAATTCAGAGCTGAGTCTGAATAGTGTTAACAACAGCCTGTAATTTAACAACAGCCTCTTTAATGGAGGGACCTGCACAGAACATCACGGTATCGTCCGCATAAAAATGTAAAGTAGCTTCATCCACATTATCACCTATGCTGTTGATGTATATGGAGAATAAAAGTGGTCCTAAAACAGAACCTTGTGGTACACCATTAGAAATGTTTAACCACTCAGAAGACAGTCCATCAAAGTGAACACATTGGGACCTTTCAGAGAGGTAGTTCACAAACCACCCCACTGCATGGCTGGATATGCCGATACTGAGTAGCCTCTGCTTTAAAATGAGATGATCAACGGTGTCAAATGCTTTGGAAAGGTCAATAAACAGAGCTGCTCAACTCTGCTTATTATCTAAAATAGTAGTAATGTCATTTACCACTTTCATCGTGGCAGTGATGGTGCTGCGCTGCTTTCTGAATCCTGACTGATGATTAGACAGGATATCATTTATACATAAAAACTCCTTTACTTGTTCACTCACTAAGCGTTCAAGAACCTTAGCCAGAACTGACAATTTAGAGATTGGCCTATAGTTATTTAAAATAGTTGCCTCCCCTCCTTTCAGTAAAGGCAAGACATACGCTGACTTCCATACTTTTGGAATTGTGTTCGTGCTGAGGGAGAGGTTAAAAAGAGAAGTGAGAGGTGGAGCAATAAAGTCTGCAGCTATCTTTAAAAAGAAAGGTTCTACGTTGTCCGGGCCGGCCGGTTTCCTAGGATCTAACTTGGATAATGCTTCATGAACAATACCAACAGTTAAAGGAGTACAACTGAAAGGGTTTTCCAGACCACATTGTTCAGAGTCAAGGATTGGAGCGTTCACAGGAGCCACACAGCCAAGCAGAGAGCCACAAGACACAAAGTGCTCATTAAAGCAATTTAGCATAGTAGCCCTGTCTGATATAGTGCCAGATGCTGTGGTAAGGCACGGAGGTAGCTCATTTGGGATATCACCGGTGGAAATCGATGTTATGGCTTTCCAAAATTTCCTAGGATTATTCAGGTTTTCTGTGGTAACCGACACATAGTACTTTGATTTAGCACTTTTTATTTGAGATGTGAAGCTATTTCTTAGCTGCCTAAAACGTAGCCATTCTACCTCTGAGCCTGATTTCCTAGCCTTAGCCCAAGCATTATTTCTCTCATGAAAGAGACTCAGCTCAGCAGAAAACCAGGGATTGTTTCGTCCCTTCACTCTAAATTTACGCAGAGGTGCATGTCTATCTATAATATTCATAAAACCAAGATAAAAATAAGACCATGCAGTTTCTACATCAGCACACAGATTGATTCTATCCCAATCAAAATCAAACAGATCATGCACAAAACCCTGCTCCACAAAGTGTTTTATGTCTCTCTTTGTGATGACACGTGGTTTAACCTTTTGGACCTTAGTGTCCCTAATTGTGGCCACAACACAGTGGTCACTCACATCATTAGCAAATACTCCCACAGATGAGTATTTATGTGGAACATTTGTTAAAATTAGATCAATTAAGGAGGATGTATTTGGGGACTTAATATTTGGGCGAGTAGGACTGTCTATAATCTGGGTAAAAGTCAATGAGGTACACAGGTTTTTAAAATCCTCTGACACAGAAGTTAACCAGTCCCAGTTAAAATCACCAAGCAGCACTATTTCCTTGTAGGAAAGTTGAGATAACAGTTTTGCCAATGACGATAAAGAGTCCTTGACAGCCGAAGGAGCCCTGTAGCAGCCCACGACCATGAGCTGTTGACCCTTTGTTACCTCAATATTCACGGCTAAAAATTCTAGCTGTTTACTAACAGATTTGGAAACCATATTAGTTACACAAAACTTATTTTTCACATAAATGGCAACGCCACCACCTTTTTTAGGCCGGTCAGTACGATATACACTGTAACCATTTATGTAAATGTCAGAGGCCAAAATGGATTTATCTAGCCACGTTTCTGATAAGACAATGACATCAGCATCAGTCGAACTCGCCCAAATACGGACAGAATCTAATTTAGGTAACAGACTACGCACATTTAAATGAATTAAAGCTAGCCCAGATCTAGATATAAGATCAGCAGGAGTAGCTATCTGACTAATACTGCTCGGTGGACCTGGCTGTACATTTCCTGATAGTAACAACAATAAAAATACCAAGCACCTTTTCCTCTTAATCAACACACATACATTGTCAGCTGTTCTAGAGTCACCAGCAAACTTCGCGAAAGTGAGATTAGAGTTTAAAAAACAATTCTGAAGGACCATCGTGGCAGGCATGTGAGAAAGACAAACATTTTCCGAAATGAATGTCCGCGACAGTGCAACCAGCAATTGTTTGTGCAACCCCTCCGAAACTGTACAGGGGATGTCCACTGCGGGCGGCAGAACATACCCGAATCCAGTAGATTTTTTTATTCATTTACCTACTTGCTGGCTTGCAGATATGGTGAGTGGAGAGGAGCAACCAGTGCGGAGCAAAAGAGGGCTGCCCTGGCAGAGGCGTACCAGAGGGCAACAGAGACACCAGGGTTAGTGAAGTTCTTACCTGGCTGGATTATGGACTTCCTCCAGACATGCGTTTCCCGGCCTGCTAGCCCCAGGTATGCTAACCTCCTGCCTGCCACAGTTCCCAACATAGCTTCTTTCGAGAACGCTTTTGATGAGTCTCGTCTGGCTTTTGGAGGTCCACGGAGCCTCCAAAAGGCTCCCAAGAGAAGGAGACCCAGGTCCAGGCTACCAGCCCGAGCCCCTGCAGCCATGTTTCCGGCTCCAGCACCGGCCCCAGCAGCCATGGTTCCAGCCCCAGTTCTGGCCCCAGCAGCCATGGTTTCGGCTCCAGTACTGGCTCTCCGGCCGACTCAAGCTCCTCGTCTCCTGTTGGCTCTCTGGCCGACCTCAGCTCCCCGTGTCCTGTCGGCGTACCGACCGACAACTTTCCTCTCTAGTCCCCTCTCAAGTCACCTCTCGAGTCACATCTCGAGTTCTCTCTCAAGTCCCCTCTCCAGTCACCTCTCGAGTTCTCTCTCAAGTCCCCTCTCGAGTTACCTCTCAAGCCCTCTCTTGAGTCCCCACTCAAGTCCCTACTCAAGTCCCGTTGGAGGTTCCGCTGGGGTTCCTGCCAACTGCATGTCCTGTCCCGTTGGGGGTCCCGCCAACTACTCTTCTGCCGGGGGTCCTGCCAACCCTATGTCCTGTCCCGTTGGGGTCCGCCGACTACTCTTCTCCAGGGGTTCCTGCGAACCTATGTCCTGTGCCGTTGGAGGTCCCGCCGACAACTCTTCCGCTGATGGTCCTGCCAACTCCATGTCCTGTTCCGTTGGGGGTCCCGCCAACTACTCTTCTGCCGGGGGTCCTGCCAACCCTATGTCCTGTTCCGTTGGGGGTCCCGCTGAGAGTCCTGCCAATCCCATTTCTTGTTCTGTTGGAGGTCCCGCCACCACCTGCCTCGCCGGGGGTCCTGCCGACTCCTGGTCCTCTTCCGTGGGGGATCCTCCCAAGCCTGTCCCACCGGCTCAGGTTCCTGCCCGTCCTCCGGAGTTGTTCCGTTGCCGCCTGCTTCGCCCTCGAGCCCGGCCTCCTGAGTGCTGCGGTCCTCGCCCTCGAGCCCGGCCCCCTGACTTTCCCGGCCGCGGTCCTCGCCCTCAAGCCCGGCCCCCTGACTTTCCCGGCCGCGGTCCTCGCCCTC
The DNA here is from genome assembly GCF_902827115.2 of Pseudochaenichthys georgianus. NCBI lineage: Eukaryota > Metazoa > Chordata > Actinopteri > Perciformes > Channichthyidae > Pseudochaenichthys > Pseudochaenichthys georgianus. The sequence continues at coordinate 5,018 of NW_027263239.1, forward strand.
ATGCCAGGCCCCCTGACTCTTCCTGCCGCTGCCTTCGCCCTCATGCTCGGCCCCCCTGAGTTCGCCCGCTGTGGTCTTCGCCCCTCCATGGTCTCTACCTTGCCCCTGGGCCATCCGCCCGAGACCCCCACCGTGGACTCTGCCTTGCCCCCGGGCCGTCTGCCCGAGACCCCCATCATGGACTCTGACTTGCCCCCAGGCCGTTCGCCCGAGACCCCCACCATGGACTCTGCCTTGCCCGAGATACCTTCCAGGCCCTCCGCTGTGCTCCTGGGCTGTCAGCTTTGCAAAAGCCTTAGTTTACATTAACTATCACATTTTTTGCCAAAAAATCTGTAATTTCACAAGATAATTTTTTATAATTCTATGAAATATTTTTAACATATTAATTGTTAGAATAGAGTCATACACCTTTTTAAATGATAAAAAAGCTTAAAGACAGAAGATTACTGTTATTTTAAGAATACCGTAAATTCAAGATTCAAGACTTTATTGTCTCTCTATGGAGCACCTGTAGAAGGTCAGGATCCTCTCTATGGACCACCTGTAGAAGGTCAGGATCCTCTCTATGGAGCACCTGTAGAAGGTCAGGATCCTCTCTATGGAGCACCTGAAGGTCAGGGTCCTCTCTATGGAGCACCTGTAGAAGGTCAGGATCCTCTCTATAGAGCACCTGAAGGTCAGGATCCTCTCTATGGAGCACCTGTAGAAGGTCAGGATCCTCTCTATGGAGCACCTGTAGAAGGTCAGGATCCTCTCTATGGAGCACCTGTAGAAGGTCAGGATCCTCTCTATGGAGCACCTGTAGAAGGTCAGGATGCTCTCTTTGGAGCACCTGTAGAAGGTCAGGATCCTCTCTATGGAGCACCTGTAGAAGGTCAGGATGCTCTCTATGGAGCACCTGTAGAAGGTCAGGATCCTCTCTATGGAGCACCTGTAGAAGGTCAGGATGCTCTCTATGGTGCGTGAGATTACACAGATTCGATATATATATATATATGTATATATGTATATATATATATATATATATAGTTGTAAGTCACTTTGGATAAAAGCGTCAGCTAAATGAAATGTAATGTAATACCGTATATGTCTTGTTTATTTCAACAACAAGAACAAGAAACGTCATCCATCTTCTCTATTTGTTGTTGAGTGTGTGAAAGAACATTATATCACAAGATGGATGCCGTCCTGTTATTGTCACGTGTGTCAAATTACTATAGATGAATACACTCTTACACCAAATAAATAACAAATAGATACAAACAGATGAATACTCTTACACCAAATAAATAAGTAATAGATACAAACAGAGAGATTACATACCTTTCCGGTGACAGAGGTTCATAATCAGAGTCATTACTGTCCCCTTTATGCGTGACGAGATCACTATCTTCCGACGGAGAGTCCTGAAATACGATGTCCAATGCCTCCTCGACGGACAAAAAAGTCTTCTTTCTAGCTGCCATTGTTACAATGAAGACAAAGAAAGCAAATCCTGCTGTTTCGCTGATCGATCTGCCGTTCTCTGCTCTCCTGTCGCTGCGGGACATGCTATGCTATGCTATGCTATGCTATAGCCTACTATCCTGCGTAAAAAGAGTGGGGTGTGCGTAAACCAGCAATACTGCCTTTATTTATACATACGCAAGCTCCTATCTCTGGAACCCATTGGTCGATTTGGGTGATTGACACCTTTTTTGAATCGTTAGAGCCAATCAAATCGAGTAGCAGTTTCAAAATACGTAAATACGTTACGCCTGCGGAGGGGGAGCTATGCGTAAACTGCATCTCCCGCAGCTGAGGCCACGGACTGTTAATCGTAGGACCTACTCTTCTGACGTGAATGAAAGGATTGATTATCAGTAATCATTTTAAAGTGACAAGAGACATTGGATTAACCCTGAGCAGCGTTTTTATTCCTTTGAACACAAAACAGCCAAGGTAAGACCTAATTATTGTCATGGATTTGAAAACTGATATTGTTTACTTGCTATGTTCTGGCTGATAGCTCGGTTAGTGTGGTGCCTGTAGTGATGGGGTGTATACCAATGGAATCTGTGGAATCTCAGCTTTCAGAAAATGTGTTGTTTGTGCAGAAAGTATGAATTATAAATGATCGTTTTTATGAGTTATGAGCAGAAATAGCAATTGCCCGTTTTTGACATGGGCTCATTTAGAGGCTTCTTGAGACTTCTCTTTCGAACATTTTTTTTTTTTCGTATCGTCAGTTAGCCAAGTTTCCTCCGGTCAGATGGGTATGGAATATTAATAGTTTCATGAATGACACTTGAGATATAGCACTGTTGCTACATATAGCAATTTCGGACCCGAGCTCGGGTCCGTGGGACTTAAGAGGTTAACCTCTGTGTTTGCAGACAGCCGTTTTTATTCTGAGTGCACCCAAAAACCGGGTTTCCGATTTCGTGCAGACTGCAGTCCAAAATATGGATGAATATTTTTGACGGAGAAGGGGAAATGAAGCCCCAGACACTTTTCCCCTGCTCCGTTGCAACTTACAACGGAGAAGGGGAAACAAGATCTTAAAATAATAAAAAATTAAGTTTTAAAAAATTGTGCCAACTGAGAAGTGGCCCGAAAAAGCTCAACCCTTTGGGGCTTCGGTCCCCTTCTCCGTTGGCACACTTTTTTTAAACTTCATTTTTTATTATGTTAAGATATAATTAACCATTTTCTTCACTTTTTTCTTCTTTCCACGGGTGGGTGCGCCTGACTGGCTGCCCATGAGCTCCATAAACTGACAAAATCACCCAGAAATGTCACTTTCCTAGCCCAAAAATATATTATACAAATACATTTCAATAATAAAAAGGTATAATTGTGCTCAGAATTAACCGGAATTGGATTTATATAGCCCCATGTGTCACAATGCACATGTTAGGTCACGTTTGTAGTTTTGTCTGTGTTGGTGTTTTTCTTTCTTTGGGTTTCCTGTCTTATTGTGTTAAGTGTTCACCCCCGTTTCCTGCCTGTCTGCTTTCTGTCCGTTTCCCTCCCTGATTACCCGATTGTGTTCACCTGTTGTCCTTGTGTTTCTCCTCCCCTGCCCGGCTGTTTCTCGTTGTCATGATTACCCCTTCTTGTATTTAGTCTTGTCTCTGTCTGTGTTCAGTGTTGGGTCATGGTTTGTTGGTGACGGAGTTCACCGGAGAGTGTTCTGCTCTGTGTTTGTCTGTATCCTTGGAATAAAGGGTTTCTCAAGAGTTATCTGCATTTGGGTCCTGCTTCCTTCACTCATCCGTGACACCATGATAGGGATTAAAAATCATTTTCATGGAAAAAAGTGTTAAAACGTCTAATTAAAGCATATACAGGACCCCAGTGAGCTACAGAGTATGTGCATTGTTTCAGGGAACCATATTAATGATAAAATAAATAAGAATTTAAAATCATTTCAGGGGAAAAAGTGTGTAGAGAACCTCACTTTCAATGGCAGAATGCAGCACCGGACTCTCTGAGCCAGGAACAGTGTTCCAAATTGTGTTTTAATCCTGGGTAAACGTTGTTTAAATAGTGTGTCACTCTCACTCCTTATTTGGTAACGTGTTTGTGTGTGTAGAACTTTCCCTCGATTCCATTGGCTCTAGCGGTTATAAAGAGATTTCATTCGTCAAAATCGACCAATGGGGGCCAGAGATATGTAAAATCGACCCAAATGACCCCAGAAGTGTTTTTTTCGTTGCTAAATCTCTCTTAAAAGCTCACATTTCACTTGTTTTGCATCAATCTTGATACGGGGTAGTTATTATATGTTGTACTTTGGATTCCTAAAGCTTTTAGTCTACTAACCCATCATCCAAGGGTAGTGTTCACTATAAGTAAAAAAGAATTTATGGACGGACACTATAATTTATAGTTTTTTACCATGTTCAATCTCAATTTTCTTTAAAATAAAAAACATCTATATTGATTCTGACTTTTCGCCATCCAACTCACAGGTTTATCATTACTTTGAGAACAAAGATTATTAATTTAACCCTTTTAGAAGATATGGTCATTTGTTCTGGGGATGTCATTTTCGAGCCTGAGACTTGAAAAACATGCTCAGGGCTGAACAGGTTAATATTCCAGTGAGAGGAAGTACGTCCAATGGCAGGAGGAGTCAATATTAATGTTGTCCAAAAAGTGGAGCTTTCCCTTACTATTTCCTAGCAACACATCCTGTATATACAGGATTCACGGAGTCAGGCTACAGAATATATAATAATGGTAGGAAACATTATATTTCATTCACACAACTCACATGTTTCTTAATATGTTTATTAGAAGCAGCTCGGGCCTCATCACTCCACAGATTTACAAAGAACATTGAGTGCTGATTAGATAACTATCCCCCGAGCCTACAGGTGGAAGCTGACCAATGATTTATACGTGTAAACATATATAACTTTGATATAAATGATTTTCTGTGGCCAACTGGTTTCCTTGCATTTACAGACCCTTGTCACTCTCTGATTGTAGAACCACGCTAAACACATAGGCGGCGCGTGAGGCTCAGGTTTGGGAAGGCTACAGAACTTTTGGTAACACTTTATATTAAGGTAATTCAGGTATTCAGGAAGTTGTTGAACATGAGTTCTGGTCTTAATAGGCGCTGCTCAATATGGGCCCAATAAGGCAGCAGCACCACAAGAATAGTGATTCTCCCATAATAACATTTAACAAATATGATCTCTTCTCATGGAACAAGACGTGAAACTATAAGTGTTAATTGTGTCTAAATAACAAAACATTTGGTATTTCTATCCAAGAACATGTTTTGAAGATTAGACATGGAAAATATGGAATATGGAATCATTCATTTATATACTCGTAATATCATGATAAATTACATGAAACCCATTTTAGTTGTTTCAGCACTCTTTATTTTTCGTTAATCACCTTTGAAACAGGGAAGAATAGCCAAAGATGCGATGTGGCAGTAACCAGAACAACATATTTTGCAAATGTATTTGTTTCTCAGAGCCAGTCTGAGAAACAAAGGCTGCATGTAAAGACTTATGGTCGGATACGGCTTTGAAGTTTTACTGACAGAATTAGCCGAGGGAGTAGGTGTAATGAAGGGAGCCACCTTCTTCAAGAAAGCATTCATGCGTATGGGTTCCCAGCTTAATTTTACGCTGGCAGACTCCAAGCAGGTCATCGAACCCGATGTCATGGTCATGAACCTCAAGCCTCAGTACGTCATTCTCTCGGGCCTTGAAGTGAGCGAAGTCTTCATCCCACCAGGGGTGTTTGTCGTTGTGGCGAACTGATGTTTCACCCAGAGTGGTGGATCCACAAAACACCTTGACATAGGCATCCGGAGTTCCCAGAATGTTGGCATGGAGTTTTCTGGCCTGCAGGTCAAACACCTTGAGCTGGGCTTCAGCCACAGTCAGAGTGCACAGGACCAAGAGCAGGAGCGGAGAACAGGAGGCCATGGCTGCAGAAGCTGTGGAAGATGAACACGTTAGAAAAATGTCACTGGTCACCGGCTTGATCTTCAATATCAGGATACATGTCGTTATTATACATCAGGTTGCATTGGGCAAAAGAGTGACTTTAGTAGAGTCCTTGATATGCTACAAGAGAGGGTGTTACAGTCAACAAGACGGAAGAATACTGGTGTTTGTTTGAACTGGGTTTCCATTTACTTTTTATCTCTTAACCTTCAAAACACACACGTGTGGAAAAACTCCCACACTGCAAAAACCGCCCTTGAAAAAACAAGCTAAATGTTCTTGAATCAAGTCAGGTGTTCCTGTATCAAGCAAAGCAATCTGCCAACGGGGTGAGCCAAATTAGCTTGGCTAGAATTTGCAAAATTAGAATTAAAATATAGCTACTGAAAGACCGTAACGGGCATTAAGATTACAAGCAATGATTCCTGCATTATTTAAGAAAGAATAACTTAGTAGTGTTTTGGTTGAGTTGACTAAGAATGTATTTCTTAAATTAAGATTTATAATTAGCAAAGAAAGCTTACAATAAGAATCATTGGCTTTAATTGACACAATATTTTAGTGACTTTGTCTTAAACTTAGAATGTAAATCTTAAATTAAGTTTAAAAATGGTGTATACAACACCACAGTTACATTACATGTCACTTGTTAGACGCTTTTATCCAAAGCGACTAACATACTCAATACTGTGGCAACCCCCACAGGAGCACTTGGGGTGAAGTGTCTTGCCCAGTTAGAGGTGGGTTAAGAGGTGCTAGATGGAGTCATGAGCCATTTCTGATATCACCCAAAACAAATGGCATCCGTTTTGAAATGTTGATTGCAATCATTTTATTTATTTATTTTTTCACACGCTTGTTGGACCGAGAAGGATGAAACCCTCAAACATGTACTTTTACATACATTTTCACATTTGCTTTGAAAAAAGCATATTCATTTATAAAGACAGATTTAAAAACGTAATCCTTAATAAATGGCAAATTGGAGCTTTAATTAATAAAAAAAAACGATTCTTGTTTAAACTGGAATTCAAGTCAAGGATCATATGAAGCTCAGCGCAAGTTCAACCAAGTTCTCTCTCCTCTCTCAGTGATCGGGGCTCCCCAGCTCAACCAATCACTTCCATCTATTCTCACAAGCCTATCATAGCTTTTACAGTATCTTTAAAACTGTTATCAAGAGAAGAGTCTATCCAAACATGTCATCAGCCCACGATGTGTAGCTGGCATCCAGATGTTTGCATTGCAGTTCAAGCTTTAGCTGTTCCTGTATGTGCAACATGCGATCGCAAAACAGTGACGAACACGAGCAACACATTGAGCAAACATGCCGGTCGTTGAGACCCAAAAACAATGTTTGATAAAACGGGAATACTGCTGCTAGACAAAGAACAGATGCTCCCCGGCTCAGATTACTTTGAGGAAATGAAAAGGTAAAGCACAAACGCTGTTCTGAGCAAAATGACAGGAACATTTTAATAATGTTATTATTATTATGAACAGGGCAGTGTTACCTGTAGTCCTGATGCTGGTCTCTCTGCACACTGGGTGCTTTTCCTTACGTTTTTAAAGGCCAGCAAACCTCTTATCGGATTCATCCCGCCCTCCCACCACACATCGACCACAGCACCTGCTACACAACCTGCTACACAACCTGCTACACAATCAGCATTTTACAACATGACAGCCTTAGAATGTTAGACCTTGAGCTTTGTGGATAGTTTGGCCTGTTGGTCCTTTATCCAATATCTGATGAGAGGACGACAGCACCACAATCCTTTATTCAGATCTAGCAAGAGGGACTTTACCAAAAATGCAGATTAAATAAAAATAATTTAAGCATTCAAACATTTAATATGCAAATCCAGTGAGTATACATCAATGCCAGCAATTGCTCACTTGTTTAAATGTGCTAAATATACAGAAACCTATTGCATTTCACATTAACATTTTATTATTAGTTAAGTCCAAGGAGAGGGTCGTTGTGTTGCTCTCTATTAGGGCAGCATAACATGTGACTTCCTCCGGAGAGGAAATGTGTCTGAAAGCAGATCATGAAAGGCAGACACGTGTTCAACGATTACAGGAGAACAATAGAAAACGCTATGACTGGAAACATGGATGTGTAGTGTCCAGGACAGGAGGACTTTGCAGCTGGTGAATCAAACTGCCCAGAGTCATACCCATCTAGAACATCAGTGATATTGGCAGGAAAGGTGTCTGCAATCAGCACAAATGATATTAAAGGCAATACTCGCCAAAGCCATACTTTTTTGTAAACAAAAAACAGATGTTCTGCCAGCTTTTGATTTTCTCATGTAGCGAGATTGGACTAGAACCACAAGGACAAAACAAATCTCCTTCAACTTTTAGCTCGTGTCCGATACCTCCTTGGATACAGGTATCTATACACATGTTAGGTCAATATCAAGGATGATTTCTGATTCAATATTTTCAAACATTAAACTTAGTCAAACATATATTTGTTCCTGATGCATATGTTAATGAAAAGCTTATTTTTGTGTCTATCTGAAGTCATAGAATGTTCTTGAACAATTAAACGTCACAAGTGTAATTTCTCGTCCCAGATGCGAATAAAGATTTATAGAAAATCTATCTGGAGATGCAAAATGAAAATAAGTGACCTACGAATAAACCTATTGCACTTTCAGATAAAAAAAAAATTCAAAGTTAAAGTTACAGCACAAGTTAAATGTAGTTTTATACAATGATTATATTTTTCAATTTGTGTGGATTGTGTTAATAAAATAATGCTTTTCCTTTATTTTGTATTTGCAGGTAAAAAAGAGGCGATCAAATAATCTGCTGCAGACTGCTCAGCATGTCTGAGAGAAAAGAGAACGGGCACACTAAGTCAGTTAGTGCTAATCTTCAGAGTGTAAAGTAACACTGGACATGATGTTACATTTTTAGAGTCAAGTCAATTCTTGTCAGAATTATCATGTCACACTACGTCATACTGAGAAGTGTTAATCAAGTTTACAATATGATGTACAAACTCATAGATTTGAGGCTAACACCACAGCAGCACGAGAACATGTGGCAAAGCACTTCTGCCAACAGCGTGGGAGCAATCCAGCTGCTGCATGTGATGTGAGCGCGACACCAAACACGTCCTTCACAGCAGAGATACCAGACAGCCTTCAACCACTTGTTCTGCGGGAAGATAAGTGTCCAAAACAAAATGTCTTTCCTTCTTGGACTTCATCATTAGTTGACCAATTTAACAATGCCTTTAGCAATATACTTCAAAGACCCTCAGTGAGTCTTTAGCAATATACTTCAGAGACCCTCAGTGAGTCTTTAGCAATATACTTCAGAGACCCTCAGTGAGTCTTTAGCAATATACTTCAGAGACCCTCAGTGAGTCTTTAGCAATATACACTTAACAAAAATATAAACGCAACACTTTTGTTTTTGCTCCCATGGGTAGGGTTAGGGTTAGGGTTAGGGTAATGTTGTGAATCGAGTGGCCTGTGTTCGTCATCCATAACATACGCCTGCCCATACCGTAACCCCACCACCACCATGGGCCACTCGATTCACAACATTACCCTAACCCTAACCCTAACCCTAACCTACCACTACCCCTACCCCTACCTCACACCAGATACTGACTGGTTTTCGGACCCCCCCAGACCCCCCCAATAAAGCAAAACTGCACGTTTCAGAGTGGCCTTTTATTGTGGCCAGCCTAAGGCACACCTGTGCAATAATCATGCTGTCTAATCAGCATCTTGATATGCCGTACCTAAAGGGTAACTTGGAGAGGGTCCGAGTCCGACCCTTGTCAATTAACTACAGGGGTCCCTCAGGGCTCTGTTCTTGGTCCCCTCCTCTTCTCCCTGTACACAAACTCGCTCGGGATCTGTGTGACCCTGTCAGGTATCAGATGACCCCCCCCCCTCTTTCCTGTGTCATGCTTAGTCCCCTGTGTCTCTAGCATCTTTCAGATAATCTAGTTCCTTTATCACAATATGGGTTTAAAAAAAGAAGAAGAATAGACTTCTCTGAGGGATGTGACATCAGCGTTGGTGAAAACAATGTCTCTACATGTCACAGTTTACCCCTTTACTCTTATCAATATTTTTGAGATAACGGTGACTCTCCATCACTCACACACACACACCACACACACACACACACACACACACACACACACCCACAACACCCACACACACACACACACACAACACACACACACACACATGTGACTCTAAAAGGCTAGCTTGTGATTTTTGGGTGAGTCAATTTTATACATTTAGTGATTGTTGCTTGATTCTCTCACCAAGGTACAAGCTGTCATGTAAAATGCTGATTGTGTAGCTGATTGTGTAGCTGATTGTGTAGCAGGTTGTTTAGCTGATTGTATAGCAGGTTGTGTAGCAGGTTGTGTAGCAGGTGCTGTGGTCGATGTGTGGTGGGAGGGCGGGATGAATCCGATAAGAGGTTTGCTGGCCTTTAAAAACGTAAGGAAAAGCACCCAGTGTGCAGAGAGACCAGCATCAGGACTACAGGTAACACTGCACTGTTCATAATAATAATAACATTATTAAAATGTTCCTGTCATTTTGCTTAGAACAGCGTTTGTGCTTTACCTTTTCATTTCCTCAAAGTAATCTGAGCCGGGGAGCATCTGTTCTCTGTCTAGCAGCAGTATTCCCGTTTTATCAAACATTGTTTTTGGGTCTCAGCGACCGGCATGTTTGCTCAATGTGTTGCTCGTGTTCGTCACTGTTTTGCGATCGCGTGTTGCACATACAGGAGAAGCTAGAGCTTGAATTGCAATGCAAACATCTGGATGCCAGCTACACATCGTGAGCTGATGAAAAGTATTCTTACTTTGAGAAAATATATCTTACATTTTCTTATTAAAAAATGCTATCTTATATTGAGTTAGAATTAACCAGTAACAAGTTAAAGTATTGTTTTGCATAAATTCCCGGCATGGAACAGATTTATTTTTTCTTATTTTAAGAAATAAACCATCAAACAACTTCTCAATTTAAGAATGCGATTAAATGACACCAATTTTAAATTTCATATATATTTATTCATTGTCGAGAGCTGTCTATTCACTTCACACATTGAGTGCATCGGAGGCGTTTGGCGCAGTGGACTAGTGCGTTTGTGCTCGGATCAGGGGTCTCAGGTTCAAACCCCACTGCAGTCAGCATGTCGTCGTGTCCCTGAGACCCTTCACCCCAAAGTGCTCCTGTGGGGATTGTCCACAGTATTAAGTATGTTAGTCGCTTTGGATAAAAGCGTCTAACATGTAATCTAACTGTGATGTGGTATACACAATTTTTAAACTTAATTTAAGATTTGCATTCTAAGTTTAAGGCAAAGTCACTAAAATATTGTGTCAATTAAAGCCAATGATTCTTATTATAAGCTTTCTTTGCTAATTATAAATCTTAATTTAAGAAATACATTCTTAGTCAACTCAACCAAAACACTACTAAGTTATTCTTTCTTAAATAATGCAGGAATCATTGCTTGTAATCTTAATGCCTGTTACGGTCTTTCAGTAGCTATATTTTAATTCTAATTTTACGAATTCTAGCCAAGCTAATTTGGCTCACCCGTTGGCAGATTGCTTTGCTTGATACAGGAACACCTGACTTGATTCAAGAACATTTAGCTTGTTTTTGGAAAGGCTGTTTTTGCAGTGTGGGAGTTTTCCACATCATACATATGTGTGTTTTGAAGGTTAAGAGATAAAAAAGTAAATGGAAACCCAGCTCAAACAAATCCAGCTGTTACCAGATAAAAAATGCACACACATTCCTTTGACGATGATGACAACGTATTTGGCTAAGCTGGAATTTTGTATAAAACAGCAGGAAGTAAAGGGCGTCTTATCTACATGATTGTACATGTGTGCACTATTTAACTATTGATAACTTTTTCATAGTAATACTAACAAATACCTCAAAGTGGTTAATGGGTTTTATTACGTTTTGTCGAGGTAAACTTGAGAGTAACACAAATGATTAAGTGTGAATAAAAGATTACACTTTACAGTGATTTTTACATAGGAAGAAAAATAGTAACGGTTTTTGTCAAAGTCATCTCATTTGCAGGGCTATGCATTCACTTTTTTTGCACATATCACCGGTGTTCCAGAGTTTACAAAATTGTAACACAAGTATAAAAATATAAAGTAATTCCACTGTAGTTTTGGACTCACTCTGTGTTGGGGGGACCACAGTCCACTACGTAAACTGCCATTTACTATTAAGGGAATACGAATAAGTACTGAACATTTTTTTAAGTATTATTATTAACTATAATAGTTTTTTACTGTGTTCAATCTGAATTTTCTTTAACATCTATATTGATTCTGACTCATCTACATCCAGCTCACAGGTTTATCATTACTTTGAGAAAAAAGATTATTAATTTACCCCTTTTAGAAGTTATTGTCATTTGTTGTGGAAAGGTCATTCTCGAGCCTGAGACCTGAAAAACAGGCTTGGGTTAAAACAGCATTTTGAGCTCAGAGTGTGTCATAAAACCTCACAATGGCTTATTCACTGCATGTTCCTTCTGTATCAGAGCAGCACATGATAAGAGAGGCCCTATGTAGCTGTGTACGTAGCCGGATGTATGACTACATGGATGACGCTCAGGAGACACTGTGTTGAAGTCATGATAGCTCTGCTCCTAAGATTGGCATGATGACACCGCCCCTAGAGAGACAGGCATATGACTCTCATGTGTATTGCTTACGCAGGCCTTAGCTAATCTTAACTTAACTAAATAGTATTCTTCTGTCTTGTTGACTGTAACACCCTCTCTTGTAGCATATCAAGGACTCTACTAAAGTCACTCTTTTGCCCAATGCAACCTGATGTATAATAACGACATGTATCCTGATATTGAAGATCAAGCGGTGACCAGTGACATTTTTCTAACGTGTTCATCTTCCACAGCTTCTGCAGCCATGGCCTCCTGTTCTCCGCTCCTGCTCTTGGTCCTGTGCACTCTGACTGTGGCTGAAGCCCAGCTCAAGGTGTTTGACATGCGGGCCAGAAAACTCCATTCAAGCTTTCTGGGAATTCCGGATGCCTATGTCAAGGTGTTTTGTGGATCCACCACTCTGGGTGAAACATCAGTTCGCCACAACGACCGAAACCCCTGGTGGGAGGAAGAGTTCGCTCACTTCAAGGCCCGAGAGAATGACGTACTGAGGCTTGAGGTTCATGACGAGGACTTCGGGTTCGATGACCTGCTTGGAGTCTGCCAGCACAAATTAAGCTGGGAACCCATGAGCATGAATGCTTTCTTGAAGAAGGTGGCTCCCTTCATTACACCTACTCCCTCAAATAATTCAGTCAGTAAAACTGTAAATATGTATCGACCATAAGTCTTACATGCAGCCTTTGATTCTCTCAGACTGGCTCTGAGAAACAAACAAATACATTTGCAAAATATGTTGTTCTGGTTACTGCCACATCGCATCTTTGGCTATTCTCCCTGTTTCAAAGGTGATTAACGAAAAATAAAGAGTGCTGAAACAACTAAAATGGGTTTCATGTAATTTATCATGATATTACGAGTACGGTTGGGTATCGTTTGAATTTCCACGATTCTGATTCCGATTCTTAACGGTTCTCAATTCCGATTCTTTGAGGCGCAGGGTAAACAAATGATACATGCTTCTTCCACCAACAAAATTACATTTATTCGAGAAACTTTTACACAGATTAGTTTCCAGTAATATTCACATTAATCAGTTTATATTCACTGCTTTGTAACTGTAACCTGAGAACCACTGAAGCTACAACAGTGCAACTTTTAAAGGACCCCCCCCCCCCCCCCCCCCCCATTTAAAAACAGTTATTGTTGAGAAAAACAAGCAAATCTGCCTCTCAGGCATACCGGGAAGAAAGGTTTGAACATTTGAAAATAAAATGCTTCCATCTGGTGCACTTTAGGCAGAGTTACTAGAGACTAGATCTAGAGGGTACAACTCCAAACACCCACATGAAGAAAATCGGTTTACATTTGAATAATTAAATAAGTATGTGAACATAATCAATAACCCATGGGTTGTTGGTTGTTCCTCGAGTCTCTAAAAGTGCAATGGGAGCCAGAGCCTTTTCTTATCAAGCTCCACATTTGTGGAATCAGCTTCCAGTTTGTGTTCGGGCGGCAGACACCCTATCCGTTTTTAAGAGTGCGCTTAAGACCTTCCTTTTTGATAAAGCTTATAGTTAGGGCTGATTAGATTCAGCCCCTAGTTTTGCTGATATAGGCTTAGTTTGTCGGGGGACATCTTACTTCTTCCTTCTCTCTGTCTGTACCCGTGTACACTCATGTTCCCATTAACCCAGCTTCCCCACATCTCTTTCTTTTTGGTGTCTCTATACGCCGGGATCCGGAGTCATGGATGATCCTGCGGTCCTGTGTCCTGGATCGCGAGCGCTGGATCTTGAGTCGTGGCTGTGGTCCTGGATCATAGGTCCTGGATGGATATCCTCGTGGATTCATCTTCCTATTATACACACATGCATTTCCAAACATTTGGACTACCTATGTTGCAAATGTATTATCTTTTCAATTTACACACGGCATCTATTGCACGTCTGTCCGTCCTGGGAGAGGGATCCCTCCTCTGTTGCTCTCCCTGAGGTTTCTCCCATGTTCCCTTAAACTGGGTTTTCTCTGGAAGTGTTTCCTTGTACGATGTGAGGGTCTAAGGACAGAGGGTCTAAGGACAGAGGGTCTGTATCAGTATTGTCATACTGATATTCTGTACACACTGTGAAGACCACTGAGACAAATGTAACTTATGTGTGATATTGGGCTTTATAAATAAACATTGATTGATTGATTGATTGATTGATTGATTGATTGATTGATTGATTGATTGATTGATTGATTGAGTGATTGATATCATGAAAAACACTTTACATTACTTTTTTTCCATTTTTATTTTTTTACAATTATAATTTATTATCTTTTATGAGTATATCTGGTTGTATATATTGCTCATTTTCCATAAAAGAAACAAATGTATTTGAGTTTGTGTTTTATTTGAGTTTAATGCATACAAATACTGTACGGTATATGATGATTGTTGAAAATGTACTTTTACCATAGAAGGCCAGCTCGACCAGTTGGTAGAGGCTCATAAAAACAAAACTGTGTGGTCAGTCAAAAAAAATTAAAATTGTTTGTGCTTATTTGTGGCCCATTTGATACGAAAATGCAAACAAAATATTTGTCCATAGCTTTTTTCTTGGTCTGGCAGTTAAAGGGATATGGGTTTAAAAAAAGAAGAAGAATAGACATCTCTGAGGGATGTGACATCAGCGTTGGTAATAATAATACATTTGATTTTCTCAGTGAAAGCAATGTCTTTATATGTCACAGTTTACCCATTTACTCTTATCAATATTTTTGAAATAACAGTGTCTCTCCATCACACGCACACACACACACTCACACACACATACCATGTATACATCACTTCAGGGGACATTATATTGACTTACATGCATTTCCTGGAGACTTATCCTAACCTTAACCCTAACCAACACATGCCTAACCATAAACCTTACCCTTACCCTATATAGAGGCAATGGGCAATGGACTCTCGGGAGACGTCCGACAGTGGTGCGGTTACCCAAAGTGACAGACCTAATTTTACCCAGGAATAAGTGTTTGAAACGTGGGGAAAAGTGGTGTGAATAGAGGGAGAGTGTACCCAGACAGCAGGAGGCAGAACATAGCTTTTCTACCCAGGAAAAGCGTTTTAAACGTTTAAACGTTTAAACATTTTCTATTAATACAAAATAACCATTTCTCTCAAATATTGTTCACAAATCTGAAACAATCTGTGATCGTGAGCACTTCTCCTTTGCCGAGATAATCCATCCCACCTCACAGGTGTGGCAAAGCAAAGAAAGTGTCCGACAATAGTGACTTGTGAGGCGGCCAGAGAGTCTGTCATCTCCCGGTCCTATCCTCCAGGCAATGCGGTACCAGAACTGGGTCAAATTGACCAAAATGCAAAAATAATAAGTTTCAATTCATCCATGGAAAAGGGCTGAAAATGGAGAAAAGTATCCAAAAATAGTGCATCATGAGCCCGCAAGAGTCCCCTGTCAACTCCCCTTGCATTCCTCCAGAGTCAGAAAAAGTCTGAATTCACTTTTGGGAGAACCAGAGAAAAGGGGTGAAAATGGAGAAATTGTATCCCAAAATAGTGTCTCTTAAGGCGTGTAGAGTCCCCTGACAACTCCCCTTGCATTCCTCCAGAGTCAGAAAAAGTCTAAGTTATCTTTTGGGAGAACCAGAGGAAAGGGGTGAAAATGGAGAAATTGTATCCCAAAATAGTGTCTCTTAAGGCGGGTAGAGTCCCCTGACAACTCCCCTTGAATTCCTCCAGAGTCAGAAAAAGTCTAAGTTATCTTTTGGGAGAACCAGAGGAAAGGGGTGAAAATGGAGAAATTGTATCCCAAAATAGTGTCTCTTAAGGCGGGTAGAGTCCCCTGACAACTCTCCTTACATTCTTCCAGAGTCAGGAAAAACTCTGTTATCTTTTGGGAGAACCAGAGAAAAGGGGTGAAAATGGATAAATGGTATCCCAAAATAGTGTCTCTTAAGGCGGGTACAGTCCCCTGACAACTCCCCTTGCATTCCTCCAGAGTCAGAAAAAGTCTAAGTTATCTTTTGGGAGAACCAGAAGAAAGGGGTGAAAATGGAGAAATTGTATCCCAAAATAGTGTCTCTTAAGGCGGGTAGAGTCCCCTGACAACTCTCCTTACATTCCTCCAGAGACCAGTTCAAACACTTAAAGTTTGGTAAGAACCATGCTGGGGGGTCTCCAGGCCACAATTGTATCTGAGCCAAAGCACTCATGTCGCAGACACATTCCTCCATGATGTGAAACAGCCGTTTTTTTTCTGAGTCCTCTCAAAAACCGGGTTTCCGATTTCGTGCAGATGGTAGCTTGAAAAACATGAATGCATTTTTTGACGGAGGAGGGGAGGTCTCGATTCCCCTCTCCGTTGTAAGTTGCAACGGGGGAGTGCAAAAGTGTCCGGGGCTTCCGCCCGAAGCGCCGAAGGGTTGGCCCCTTTCTCTGTTGGCACTTAGTCGTTTTTTCGAGAATTTTTTTTAACTTCATTTTTGATTATTTTAAGATATAATTGCCGTTTTCTTTACTTTTTTCTTTTTTCCACGGGTAGGGGCGCATGGCAGATCGCCTATGAGCTCCCTAATTTGGCCTGGAAACTCCAGGAATTGTGGGCTACATTGTTAAAATAATTTACATTTTAAGAATAATGCCTCTTTCCTCCAAGTTCCGCACTGCATGTTTGTGCTTAAGGTGCTTGTTCAAAGCCAGATAGAAGAGTCTGCACACCGGGCATTCGGACGACATCCTTACTGAAACAGACACAGTGAATTATATTTAAATTATTTTATGTTTCTCCGTTTATGGGGCGAAGCCTGCGAGCTAGTTCAGGCAGTCAACTCGAGCACTTATGCTGCATTCATACATAAAGCCCCCTTGCCGCTCTACAACCAACCATACAGAGTCTCCTTAATATGCCGCTCTATTTAACCTGCCAGATCTCTCTCCATGCATTGCTTGCTGCTGCTATTGCTGCAGCTACGTCGCTGCTGCTTGCTGCGTTCACTTGCTATTGCTGCATTCATTTGCTATTGCTGCGTTCATGTTCATGCTGCTGTGTTTCATGTTGCTGCTGCTTGCCTGCCGGTGCTGTCCTTGCAAATGTCTATTGCGGAACCGAATCATCATACGCAAGAAGCCGTAAGAAATGCCTCATTCCCGAAACACAGGCTAGCTCAGAGCATGGTTCAGATGCCGCTGGAACGAGCCACAGCTCCCGCACGACACACATTCAGGTGTCCCTTCCGTCCTCATCTGGAGTAACTTTTAATATCCTTTGGGCCAGAGGAAGTCCCGAGTTCTACACCAGCTCTGGTAACAACCCTTCTCTTGTGTGTCAGCTAAGAGTCGCACTGTCTCTCGGTCGGTGGGTATTTAAACACCAAAAAAAAAAAAAAAAGAAAAAAAAAAAAAAAAAGGCAGGAGCAAGCTGACTCCTGCATTCCCAAAGTACCTGCCATCCTGTCCTACCTTCTCGAAGTAAAATCAGCGCTTGAAGCCTTTAATTGCACGATATATTCCCGTGAACAAACTCGATTTCCTCTACCTGCAATGTAAACAAATGTTTCTACTTCCGCGTTCAACCACGTTGTGCCGCCGACGTCACACTCCCGGGGAGTCTGGGAATTGGAGTCCCAGATCCAGCCACGAGTTCTTGCTTCCTGACAGGTATATAATACTATTCTGCATAAGCAATGTTTTATTATGGAAATATTTGGCCTGCAGTAAGTCATATTTGAGGCAATTATACAGAAGTTGATTGTATATAAGTATTTATACTAGGCCTACTATAAATTAAAAACGGAAATAAATTAATAATTTCCATCACGTGAATATGAAGGGAAGCTCGATACATTTTTTGACCATCATTTTAGACTGCAATCTCCTACAGTGTCTTTTCTATGAATACCTTGAATCATTCTCTGCCAAGCGGCCATGTACATTTAATCACCTACCAAAGAAGAGTTTTTCCTCACAGGAATTAAGCTCTACCTGCAATATCTGCCCCTCGCTGGGTGTGCCTCAGGAGGCTTCATGCTGCAAATCGTTTCCAAGCTCTTCCTAATCACAGATGTTCATCAAATTACCTTATCACAGGCTTAAATCAAGTTATGCTGGCTCCCAGGGACCCATGTCTGCTGAAACCTGCACTCAAGACTGGAGTTTGCACTGAAGGAGCCAGGAGTATTACACGTGCTGCTATTTAAACGTTTAAAAACACAACAGGCCCCTAGCCTAGTGCTAGGAGGAATTATTCTAGCAACGTTTCTTTATTGAGCCGTTAGTTCCTCACAATTATTCTGTTAAGAGTATTAACTACTAACATTGTTCCCGTTTCTTTGCTCTGTAGATGACATGGCAGGGAAAGCAGACATCCCATATGCCTTCTGTGGCATATATGTTTTAAGGTTTTACAATCAAATGTGCATTTGGTTGCCATAGTAGCCCACGTTTCTTTGACACCAGAAGCATTATGCTGGATTCTCTACGACACATATACATTGTCATCTAATTTAGAAACACCGGAAAAGTCTGCGAGAGTGTGATTTGTGCTTAAGAAGAAGTCCTGAAGAACCATCATCGTAGGAAAAAAAAAAGACAAACATATTTTGTCGAGCAGATTGTCTGTGACAAGGCAACCGGTAATTGTTTGAGCAACACATCCGAACCTTTGCAGGGGATGCCCACTGCGGGTGGCAGAACAGACCTGAGTCCAGTAGTCTCCTCAGAATGACTAGAGATCTTCTCATAGTCCAAAACAGTTAACAGGCACAGCAGAATCCCGTATGTATCCGTGATGTTCCTGGAGCAAAATCAGCACAGCAGCAAAGGACAGGCGAAAACAGCAACGTGGAAGCGCTCCGGTCCCTCCGTGGTATCCCCGGGGTGAAAGCAGGCTCTGCAACAGCAGAACCAGGACAGGTGGAAAGCAGGCCCAAGCGGTGGTAAAATTCTCCTCCGTACAGCAGCACACGCCCGGTGGAAGCAGGCCAAGCCCAAAGCGTGGATCCACTCCGTCTCTCCGCGACGACGACTCCGAGGTAAAAACCTCTCCAGTACAGCCGTATTCTACAGGTGGGAGCAGGCCTCCGTAGATCGCAGGCAGCAACAGGTGGAGCCGCTCCGTCTCCGGAGGTAAAACACCTCAGTACAGCCGGCCTCGGCAGATCGCAGACAACTAAAACTACTACTTGTATAAGCAGGGATGGCTAAACGTTTGTAAGCAGGAGAGCTAGATGCTAACAGATGCCAGATGCTAACAGGTAGTGCGAGCCTGTAGACATTGCGACTGCCTCCAATGACGTGATGACCTTAAGGCACCATAGTCTTAGGTCACGTTCACACCTGCTTTGTTAGTACTATTGAATCGGTCCCTGTAGCGTTAACCCCTTGATGCGGTTCGTTGGATTGGTGTGGAAGCAGTCCGATACCTCTGCTCCGCCTAAAGGAGGTGGTCTCGGGTCGCTCGCTAGTAGACTCTGGAGAGGTTCATTGCTGGTGTGACGCAGTCCGCATCAAAACATGGGAACAACTATTTGCGCGTCATCGCTTGTTTTGCTATCTATGCTGTGAACATCCAGTAACCCATAGGGTCATGCATTCATTCTGGTGACTGCTTACCTCACTGGTCCCCCGTGTACAGAGAAAAGGCAGTGGTGCGATCTCATCAGAGCCACCGGTCATCGGTGAAACCTCCTCACTGCATAACGTCTCATTGTGTTATAATGTTTTTAATGCACGTTGTCTGATTTATAATCCTATGCGCCGGCCGCAGAGTCTGTTGATGTGCTCTCCAGATTAACAGCAGTATGAAATAACCTGCCATGCTCCATGATGCAGGCTACTGTGGGAATTGCTGGGATCTGCATTTTATCCGCTTAATGTCCCGCCAATTGTTGAAAAGCATCTCCGTACAATGACTTTAGTTTACAGTTCATAGTCTGTTTGAGGTTGCCTGGGTGAACGCAAACCCAACCTTCTGCAGATGAAACGATGTAATACACTTGCGTCTGGTGTAAAGACGCGGACTATTCAGCATGAATGCAATCTTAGAGATGGCTATTGCTCAGATCTTTGGTCTTAGCCCCTCTGCGACGAGTGGAAGGTTATGTTCATTCTTTTATAATGACCTTGCGGTGTCCTCAGATCCTCTCTAGTTACTTACAGATGCTGCGCCTTCTGCTGGTTCGGGGGATTTCACAATGAGTGGTTTGCCCCACCAGCTTGCCATGCCCTCGTTCAACCAAACGACTCTGGATCTACACGTCAAGCCCTCAAGGATTTCCCATATTCTGCCTCCAACCAAGAGCATGATTCAAAGCATACAATTCAGCTTGGTACTTTATCTTCTTCTGTCCCTCCTCTGTGTACTTATGCAATAGATATAATAGTTGTTCATGCATTAATTGTATTTTCATTCGAATCCTGCAATCTTCAAGTGCTAAGTATTAAGCCACGCTAGAGTTCATTAATTTGCTCCTCAAGGGCCTTAAGAAGGCAGGTCCTCCACGCAATGATAAAGACTGCCTCTTAACTTCGCACCCGTGCAGAGGTTAATGTCTAAGTTCAGGAAAGGGGTTTCACTATACATTGATAAACGTCAGATGCAGTTGTTGCAGCTTTCTATTGGTTTCTCAGGTGGTGAATATACAGACCTCTCACCTTTTAATCCTCAGCATAATCTCTCCCTTACTGAATTAACTGTGGAGATCAAATATACACACTTTTTTGAAACATTCAATGTCTGACATTTCTGATTGGGGATTCAAGGAACCCCGAATAATCATTGCTAAAACTAACACTGTTTTCTTTGTCCTTTATCTTCCATGCTGAACTTCTCGCATCATTGCCCTCTGACACATGCGTCGGCACCCATGTGTATCCGATGGCTGCAAACCCAACGACGAGGGTTCTCCTCCAAGCTGCGTGATCTCTGCCTAAGCTGCGACCTGCCCCCAGATCGCTATTCCC
The DNA here is from genome assembly GCF_902827115.2 of Pseudochaenichthys georgianus. Lineage (NCBI taxonomy): Eukaryota > Metazoa > Chordata > Actinopteri > Perciformes > Channichthyidae > Pseudochaenichthys > Pseudochaenichthys georgianus. Next base: position 26,126 of record NW_027263239.1, read on the forward strand.
ACTGTTTAAGAATCTGCACAGCCACAACCGCAGCTCTATATCCGCCTACCTCAACCCTGAGTGTCCTGGGCCGTCGGTCATCTTCTGCCCACGAGCGCTATATCATGCCTCACATGAATGAGATCCTTGCAGCACAAACAACCATGAGCTCTTGCACTACTCGATGATGAGTAACGTTCAAAGATGTATATCTGTGGAATCCTGTTATTGCATACCAGGTGGTTGCTGGGTTAGATTATATTTATTTCATTATAGTATATTCCCCTCATAGCTGCATGCTTGGGGGGGAAAGCTCATTGTCGCTGCCTCAAAGACCTAGACACGGCAGTCTTGATAGGTAGTATATTCCCCTCAAAGCCGCGGTGCTGGGGGGGGGGGTCGGCACTGGTCACTTCCAGGCCTACACATAGCAGTCTCGCTAGGTAGTATATTCCCCTTAAAGCCGCGGTGCTTAAGGGGGATGGCTTTTCGGGCTGTTCCCAGGCCTTCACATAGCAGTTTCATTAGGTAGCATATATAGGTAGTATATTCCTCTCAAAGCCGCTGTGCTCAGGGAAGAATCGGCTCTGGGCTATTCCTCAGGCCTACACATAGCAGTCTCACTTGGTAGTATATTCCCCTTAAAGTCGCTGTGCTTAGGGGGAATGGCCACATGGCAGCTCGCCAGGCCCTCTACTTATCAGTCTCACATCACCAGCGTCAGGCTCGGGCTACGCAGTTTTGGGGGATAGTATCTAATCTCCACGCAGTTTTGGGGGTTAGTTATTTAATCATCACTCATCGTGCCATGTATATCTATGGAGTGATGATGCCCGAGCCTAGTCGCCAAACTCAACTATATGCTGCTTCTAATAAACATGTTAAAGGAACACGTGAGTTGTCTGACTGAAAAATGCGTTAGCGTAACCAGTGATTGCAACATTGGGTCCGATGCTTCAATGCCTGGTACACGGACCATGAGATGGTTTGGGGTGCCCCGGAACCAGGCAGTACCCCAGCAGGAAACACGTTTTATGGTCAAAAGAGGAAAGAGTGATAGAACCGGGGTAAAGCAAAGAAAGTGTCCGACAATAGTGACTTGTGAGGCGGCCAGAGAGTCTGTCATCTCTCGGTCCTATCCTCCAGGCAATGCGGTACCAGAACTGGGTCAAATTGACCAAAATGCAAAAATAATAAGTTTCAATTCATCCATGGAAAAGGGCTGAAAATGGAGAAAAGTATCCAAAAATAGTGCATCATGAGCCCGCAAGAGTCCCCTGTCAACTCCCCTTGCATTCCTCCAGAGTCAGAAAAAGTCTGAGTTCACTTTTGAGAGAACCAGAGAAAAGGGGTGAAAATGGAGAAATTGTATCCCAAAATAGTGTCTCTTAAGGCGGGTAGAGTCCCCTGACAACTCTCCTTACATTCCTCCAGAGTCAGGAAAAACTCTGTTATCTTTTGGGAGAACCAGAGAAAAGGGGTGAAAATAGAGAAATTGTATCCCAAAATAGTGTCTCTTAAGGCGGGTCCCCTGACAACTCTCCTTACATTCCTCCAGAATGAGAAAAAGTCTAAGTTATCGTTTGGGAGAACCAGAGGAAAGGGGTGAAAATGGAGAAATTGTATCCCAAAATAGTGTCTCTTAAAGAGCCTGTGACAGCATCCCAACAACTGTTGTGCAATGAAATATTGGGCTACTAGTAATCTCGAACCGTCAGTTTAAAAAAGAAAAAGCGATACCGTTTCGTTAAATATCAATAATTTCGAACATCGCGGGGAAATTCCTTGACTCATTTTGAAGTTTTGGGGGAAGCCGGAAGTGACGTCAATGCGGGAACGCTTCGAGAGCCAAACACGGACAAAGTGTGTGTTGTCATGCGTAGAAATTGTGAATTACTGAGATTAGGCACGTTAATAACGTTTTAATGAAGTTGACTACAGTATATTCATATTTGTCAGTGCTTTCATGTCAATTCGGCGAACATAAACATAAATGATCGTGGTGAAGATGATGATTACATTAGGATTACAAATCGGGAGTGAGAGCTGCTGAATTTCCTCCCGTCGGATGTGATATAAAAACAAATCGATTATTTTTGTGGTTATAAACTCAAGTGGATGAAACTACATGTATTAGTGCTTTCATGTCAATGCGGCGAACATATGATACATTAAATGATGAGTGAGGATGATGATTAAAAATCGTTTGTTTGAGCCGGTCTGCATTTACTGATGAGAAAACAAACCGATGCTTTTTGTAGTTGTAGTACACCAACGTGGATTAAACGTGTGGTTTTTTACCACAATGTTGAGGAAATTAATGGATAAAATGCACGGATTATTATTATTATTCCCACTCCGATCGGGACACTAGGTCCACCGTTTCCCCGCAGCGAGGCTCCCCCCGTTGACAGTTTACGTGGGCTGGGTGCAGTGGCGGACTGGCCATCGGGACGAATCCCGATGGGCCGGTACCGAAGTGGGCCGGTCGGATAAGTCACCAGCACATCCCCCATAGGCGGCGCGTGAGGCTCAGGTTTGAGAAGGCTAAATAACTTATTTTACCTGACGCTGCCCGCCTCCGGCGTCTATAGAAAAGAGATCACTCAGTGTGCGGAGTTTAAATCTCTCAAGTCATATTACAGGATAAAGAAAATACAGTTTAAACTGCCGTATGCAGAGAAGACGCCGACGTGTCGCACTTATCATTCATATTACATCATCAATCAGATCATCGATCATATAATATCATAATATATCATATATTTCCTGATCTGAGTCAGCTTCTCCAGCCTCATCTGGCCGTGCAACACTCACGGTGTCACAGACTGGATGCAGAAACACTCGAGACAATGTAATTAAAGTCAGATCCCCTCGTGTCTTAGACGTGAACGCGCTCTCAGCTGGAGAGAGAAACCCTGGCTTGATTTACCGAGTTGATAACCAGCGTCGTAGGACCGCTTAGCGAGATCTTGTTTGTTAGTTTGTTGTTAGTTTGTTTGTTACTCAAACATATCCAGGGTCTGTTGAACTGGCTTCGTAGTGCAGGGCACAGGTGGCTAGCAGCGCTAATGTCAAAGACACAGACATTATACATTATATTTGTATTTTACATCCCCGCTCCCCCCGTTGACAATTTACTAGCGGTACCGAAGTGGGCCGGTCGAGAGTCCCGGGATGATTTGTAGTCCCAGTCCACCACTGGCTACATGACCGTATGATCGCCCATATTGACGCACCTCATTCCTAAACTTCTAACAGATACAACATAAACCGATCCTTCAGCCTCATGAGCTCTCAGACACGTTCAACATGAACCTGTCATCGCTGTCTGAGCTTGCTGCTGTGTGCGCCGTCGTGCGTTTACATCTGACTGTATATATATAAAGGTTTCCATGCAGATGCTGGGATCCTGGACGGTGCAGCTGGAGCGCTGTGCCCGCAATGACGTCACCCATCATTTGGCGGGACTTGAAGAATCCGCGAGAAGATCCAGAAAATTGTCAACATTGAAGGATTAATGGTTATCAAAGTACAAATATCCAAAATCAGTTCAGTAACGGTTTTCAAGGGGACAAAATGTACTCAAATTGATGGGTTTGGATGATGGGGGAAAACCGTGTCACAGGCTCTTTAAGGCGGGTAGAGTCCCCTGACAACTCTCCTTACATTCCTCCAGAGTCAGGAAAAACTTAAAGTTTGGTAAGAACCATGCTGGAGGGTCTCCAGGCCACAATTGTATCCGAGCCAAAGCACTCATGTCGCAGACACATTCCTCCATGATGTGAAACAGCCGTTTTTTTTTTCTGAGTCCTCTCAAAAACCGGGTTTCCGATTTCGTGCGGATGGTAGCTTGAAAAACATGAATGCATTTTTTGACGGAGGAGGGGAGGTCTCGATTCCCCTCTCCGTTGTAAGTTGCAACGGGGGAGTGCAAAAGTGTCCGGGGCTTCGGCCCGAAGCGCCGAAGGGTTGGCCCCTTTCTCTGTTGGCACTTAGTCGTTTTTTCGAGAATTTTTTTTAACTTCATTTTTGATTATTTTAAGATATAATTGACCGTTTTCTTTACTTTTTTCTTTTTTCCACGGGTAGGGGCGCATGGCAGATCGCCTATGAGCTCCCTAATTCGGCCTGGAACCTCCAGGAATTGTGGGCTATATTGTTAAAAGAATTTACATTTTAAGAATAATGCCTCTTTCCTCCAAGTTCCGCACTGCATGTTTGTGCTTAAGGTGCTTGTTCAAAGCCAGATAGAAGAGTCTGCACACCGGGCATTCGGACGACATCCTTACTGAAACAGACACAGTGAATTATATTTAAATTCTTTTATGTTTCTACCTTTATATGCGTTAGCGTAACCGGTGATTGCAACATTGGGTCCGATGCTTCAATGCCTGGTACACGGACCATGAGATGGTTTGGGGTGCCCCGGAACCAGGCAGTACCCCAGCAGGAAACACGTTTTATGGTCAAAAGAGGAAAGAGTGATAGAACCGGGGTAAAGCAAAGAAAGTGTCCGACAATAGTGACTTGTGAGGCGGCCAGAGAGTCTGTCATCTCTCGGTCCTATCCTCCAGGCAATGCGGTACCAGAACTGGGACAAATTGAACAAAATGTAAAAATAATAAAGTTTCAATTCATCCATGGAAAAGGGCTGAAAATGGAAAAAAGTATCCAAAAATAGTGCATCATGAGCCCGCAAGAGTTCCCTGTTAACTCGCCTTGCATTCCTCCAGAGTCAGAAAAAGTCTGAGTTCACTTTTGGGAGAACCAGAGAAAAGAGGTGAAAATGGAGAAATTGTATCCCAAAATAGTGTCTCTTAAGGCGGGTAGAGTCCCCTGACAACTCTCCTTACATTCCTCCAGAGTCAGGAAAAACTCTGTTATCTTTTGGGAGAACCAGAGAAAAGGGGTGAAAATGGAGAAATTGTATGCCAAAATAGTGTCTCTTATGGCGGGAAGAGTCCCCTGACAACTCTCCTTACATTCCTCCAGAGTCAGGAAAAACTCTGTTATCTTTTGGGAGAACCAGATAAAAGGGGTGAAAATGGAGAAATTGTATCCCAAAATAGTGTCTCTTACGGCAGCTAGAGTCCCCTGACAACTCCCCTTGAATTCCTCCAGAGTCAGAAAAAGTCTAAGTTATCTTTTGAGAGAACCAGAGGAAAGGGGTGAAAATGGAGAAATTGTATCCCAAAATAGTGTCTCTTAAGGCGGGTAGAGTCCCCTGACAACTCTCCTTACATTCTTCCAGAGTCAGGAAAAACTCTGTTATCTTTTGGGAGAACCAGAGAAAAGGGGTGAAAATGGAGAAATGGTATCCCAAAATAGTGTCTCTTAAGGCGAGTACAGTCCCCTGACAACTCCCCTTGCATTCCTCCAGAGTCAGAAAAAGTCTAAGTTATCTTTTGGGAGAACCAGAGAAAAGGGGTGAAAATGGAGAAATTGTATCCCAAAATAGTGTCTCTTAAGGCGGGTAGAGTCCCCTGACAACTCTCCTTACATTCCTCCAGAGACCAGTTCAAACACTTAAAGTTTGGTAAGAACCATGCTGGGGGGTCTCCAGGCAACAATTGTATCTGAGCCAAAGCACTCATGTCGCATACACATTCCTCCATGATGTGAAACAGCCGTTTTTTTTCTGAGTCCTCTCAAAAACCGGGTTTCCGATTTCGTGCGGATGGTAGCTTGAAAAACATGAATGCATTTTTTGACGGAGGAGGGGAGGTCTCGATTCCCCTCTCCGTTGTAAGTTGCAACGGGGGAGTGCAAAAGTGTCCGGGGCTTCGGCCCGAAGCGCCGAAGGGTTGGCCCCTTTCTCTGTTGGCACTTAGTCGTTTTTTCGAGAATTTTTTTTAACTTCATTTTTGATTATTTTAAGATATAATTGACCGTTTTCTTTACTTTTTTCTTTTTTCCACGGGTAGGGGCGCATGGCAGATCGCCTATGAGCTCCCTAATTCGGCCTGGAACCTCCAGGAATTGTGGGCTATATTGTTAAAAGAATTTACATTTTAAGAATAATGCCTCTTTCCTCCAAGTTCCGCACTGCATGTTTGTGCTTAAGGTGCTTGTTCAAAGCCAGATAGAAGAGTCTGCACACCGGGCATTCGGACGACATCCTTACTGAAACAGACACAGTGAATTATATTTAAATTCTTTTATGTTTCTACCTTTATATGCGTTAGCGTAACCGGTGATTGCAACATTGGGTCCGATGCTTCAATGCCTGGTACACGGACCATGAGATGGTTTGGGGTGCCCCGGAACCAGGCAGTACCCCAGCAGGAAACACGTTTTATGGTCAAAAGAGGAAAGAGTGATAGAACCGGGGTAAAGCAAAGAAAGTGTCCGACAATAGTGACTTGTGAGGCGGCCAGAGAGTCTGTCATCTCTCGGTCCTATCCTCCAGGCAATGCGGTACCAGAACTGGGACAAATTGACCAAAATGTAAAAATAATAAAGTTTCAATTCATCCATGGAAAAGGGCTGAAAATGGAAAAAAGTATCCAAAAATAGTGCATCATGAGCCCGCAAGAGTTCCCTGTTAACTCGCCTTGCATTCCTCCAGAGTTAGAAAAAGTCTGAGTTCACTTTTGGGAGAACCAGAGAAAAGAGGTGAAAATGGAGAAATTGTATCCCAAAATAGTGTCTCTTAAGGCGGGTAGAGTCCCCTGACAACTCTCCTTACATTCCTCCAGAGTCAGGAAAAACTCTGTTATCTTTTGGGAGAACCAGAGAAAAGGGGTGAAAATGGAGAAATTGTATGCCAAAATAGTGTCTCTTATGGCGGGTAGAGTCCCCTGACAACTCTCCTTACATTCCTCCAGAGTCAGGAAAAACTCTGTTATCTTTTGGGAGAACCAGATAAAAGGGGTGAAAATGGAGAAATTGTATCCCAAAATAGTGTCTCTTACGGCAGCTAGAGTCCCCTGACAACTCCCCTTGAATTCCTCCAGAGTCAGAAAAAGTCTAAGTTATCTTTTGAGAGAACCAGAGGAAAGGGGTGAAAATGGAGAAATTGTATCCCAAAATAGTGTCTCTTAAGGCGGGTAGAGTCCCCTGACAACTCTCCTTACATTCTTCCAGAGTCAGGAAAAACTCTGTTATCTTTTGTGAGAACCAGAGAAAAGGGGTGAAAATGGAGAAATGGTATCCCAAAATAGTGTCTCTTAAGGCGAGTACAGTCCCCTGACAACTCCCCTTGCATTCCTCCAGAGTCAGAAAAAGTCTAAGTTATCTTTTGGGAGAACCAGAGAAAAGGGGTGAAAATGGAGAAATTGTATCCCAAAATAGTGTCTCTTAAGGCGGGTAGAGTCCCCTGACAACTCTCCTTACATTCCTCCAGAGACCAGTTCAAAAACTTAAAGTTTGGTAAGAACCATGCTGGGGGGTCTCCAGGAAACAATTGTATCTGAGCCAAAGCACTCATGTCGCAGACACATTCCTCCATGATGTGAAACAGCCGGTTTTTTTCTGAGTCCTCTCAAAAACCGGGTTTCCGATTTCGTGCGGATGGTAGCTTGAAAAACATGAATGCATTTTTTGACGGAGGAGGGGAGGTCTCGATTCCCCTCTCCGTTGTAAGTTGCAACGGGGGAGTGCAAAAGTGTCCGGGGCTTCCGCCCGAAGCGCCGAAGGGTTGGCCCCTTTCTCTGTTGGCACTTAGTCGTTTTTTCGAGAATTTTTTTTAACTTCATTTTTGATTATTTTAAGATATAATTGCCGTTTTCTTTACTTTTTTCTTTTTTCCACGGGTAGGGGCGCATGGCAGATCGCCTATGAGCTCCCTAATTCGGCCTGGAAACTCCAGGAATTGTGGGCTACATTGTTAAAATAATTTACATTTTAAGAATAATGCCTCTTTCCTCCAAGTTCCGCACTGCATGTTTGTGCTTAAGGTGCTTGTTCAAAGCCAGATAGAAGAGTCTGCACACCGGGCATTCGGACGACATCCTTACTGAAACAGACACAGTGAATTATATTTAAATTCTTTTATGTTTCTCCGTTTATGGGGCGAAGCCTGCGAGCTAGTTCAGGCAGTCAACTCGAGCACTTATGCTGCATTCATACATAAAGCCCCCTTGCCGCTCTACAACCAACCATACAGAGTCTCCTTAATATGCCGCTCTATTTAACCTGCCAGATCTCTCTCCATGCATTGCTTGCTGCTGCTATTGCTGCAGCTACGTCGCTGCTGCTTGCTGCGTTCACTTGCTATTGCTGCATTCATTTGCTATTGCTGCGTTCATGTTCATGCTGCTGTGTTTCATGTTGCTGCTGCTTGCCTGCCGGTGCTGTCCTTGCAAATGTCTATTGCGGAACCGAATCATCATACGCAAGAAGCCGTAAGAAATGCCTCATTCCCGAAACACAGGCTAGCTCAGAGCATGGTTCAGATGCCGCTGGAACGAGCCACAGCTCCCGCACGACACACATTCAGGTGTCCCTTCCGTCCTCATCTGGAGTAACTTTTAATATCCTTTGGGCCAGAGGAAGTCCCGAGTTCTACACCAGCTCTGGTAACAACCCTTCTCTTGTGTGTCAGCTAAGAGTCGCACTGTCTCTCGGTCGGTGGGTATTTAAACACCAAAAAAGGCAGGAGCAAGCTGACTCCTGCATTCCCAAAGTACCTGCCATCCTGTCCTACCTTCTCGAAGTAAAATCAGCGCTTGAAGCCTTTAATTGCACGATATATTCCCGTGAACAAACTCGATTTCCTCTACCTGCAATGTAAACAAATGTTTCTACTTCCGCGTTCAACCACGTTGTGCCGCCGACGTCACACTCCCGGGGAGTCTGGGAATTGGAGTCCCAGATCCAGCCACGAGTTCTTGCTTCCTGACAGGTATATAATACTATTCTGCATAAGCAATGTTTTATTATGGAAATATTTGGCCTGCAGTAAGTCATATTTGAGGCAATTATACAGAAGTTGATTGTATATAAGTATTTATACTAGGCCTACTATAAATTAAAAACGGAAATAAATTAATAATTTCCATCACGTGAATATGAAGGGAAGCTCGATACATTTTTTGACCATCATTTTAGACTTCAATCTCCTACAGTGTCTTTTCTATGAATACCTTGAATCATTCTCTGCCAAGCGGCCATGTACATTTAATCACCTACCAAAGAAGAGTTTTTCCTCACAGGAATTAAGCTCTACCTGCAATATCTGCCCCTCGCTGGGTGTGCCTCAGGAGGCTTCATGCTGCAAATCGTTTCCAAGCTCTTCCTAATCACAGATGTTCATCAAATTACCTTATCACAGGCTTAAATCAAGTTATGCTGGCTCCCAGGGACCCATGTCTGCTGAAACCTGCACTCAAGACTGGAGTTTGCACTGAAGGAGCCAGGAGTATTACACGTGCTGCTATTTAAACGTTTAAAAACACAACAGGCCCCTAGCCTAGTGCTAGGAGGAATTATTCTAGCAACGTTTCTTTATTGAGCCGTTAGTTCCTCACAATTATTCTGTTAAGAGTATTAACTACTAACATTGTTCCCGTTTCTTTGCTCTGTAGATGACATGGCAGGGAAAGCAGACATCCCATATGCCTTCTGTGGCATATATGTTTTAAGGTTTTACAATCAAATGTGCATTTGGTTGCCATAGTAGCCCACGTTTCTTTGACACCAGAAGCATTATGCTGGATTCTCTACGACACATATACATTGTCATCTAATTTAGAAACACCGGAAAAGTCTGCGAGAGTGTGATTTGTGCTTAAGAAGAAGTCCTGAAGAACCATCATCGTAGGAAAAAAAAAAGACAAACATATTTTGTCGAGCAGATTGTCTGTGACAAGGCAACCGGTAATTGTTTGAGCAACACATCCGAACCTTTGCAGGGGATGCCCACTGCGGGTGGCAGAACAGACCTGAGTCCAGTAGTCTCCTCAGAATGACTAGAGATCTTCTCATAGTCCAAAACAGTTAACAGGCACAGCAGAATCCCGTATGTATCCGTGATGTTCCTGGAGCAAAATCAGCACAGCAGCAAAGGACAGGCGAAAACAGCAACGTGGAAGCGCTCCGGTCCCTCCGTGGTATCCCCGGGGTGAAAGCAGGCTCTGCAACAGCAGAACCAGGACAGGTGGAAAGCAGGCCCAAGCGGTGGTAAAATTCTCCTCCGTACAGCAGCACACGCCCGGTGGAAGCAGGCCAAGCCCAAAGCGTGGATCCACTCCGTCTCTCCGCGACGACGACTCCGAGGTAAAAACCTCTCCAGTACAGCCGTATTCTACAGGTGGGAGCAGGCCTCCGTAGATCGCAGGCAGCAACAGGTGGAGCCGCTCCGTCTCCGGAGGTAAAACACCTCAGTACAGCCGGCCTCGGCAGATCGCAGACAACTAAAACTACTACTTGTATAAGCAGGGATGGCTAAACGTTTGTAAGCAGGAGAGCTAGATGCTAACAGATGCCAGATGCTAACAGGTAGTGCGAGCCTGTAGAAATTGCGACTGCCTCCAATGACGTGATGACCTTAAGGCACCATAGTCTTAGGTCACGTTCACACCTGCTTGGTTAGAACTATTGAATCGGTCCCTGTAGCGTTAACCCCTTGATGCGGTTCGTTGGATTGGTGTGGAAGCAGTCCGATACCTCTGCTCCGCCTAAAAGAGGTGGTCTCGGGTCGCTCGCTAGTAGACTCTGGAGAGGTTCATTGCTGGTGTGACGCAGTCCGCATCAAAACATGGGAACAACTATTTGCGCGTCATCGCTTGTTTTGCTATCTATGCTGTGAACATCCAGTAACCTATAGGGTCATGCATTCCTTCTGGTGACTGCTTACCTCACTGGTCCCCTGTGTACAGAGAAAAGGCAGTGGTGCGATCTCATCAGAGCCACCTGTCATCGGTGAAACCTCCTCACTGCATAACGTCTCATTGTGTTATAATGTTTTTAATGCACGTTGTCTGATTTATAATCCTATGCGCCGGCCGCAGAGTCTGTTGATGTACTCTCCAGATTAACAGCAGTATGAAATAACCTGCCATGCTCCATGATGCAGGCTACTGTGGGAATTGCTGGGATCTGCATTTTATCCGCTTAATGTCCCGCCAATTGTTGAAAAGCATCTCCGTACAATGACTTTAGTTTACAGTTCATAGTCTGTTTGAGGTTGCCTGGGTGAAAGCAAACCCAACCTTCTGCAGATGAAACGATGTAATACACTTGCGTCTGGTGTAAAGACGCGGACTATTCAGCATGAATGCAATCTTAGAGATGGCTATTGCTCAGATCTTTGGTCTTAGCCTCTCTGCGATGAGTAGAAGGTTATGTTCAATCTTTTATAATGACCTTGCGGTGTCCTCAGATCCTCTCTAGTTACTTACAGATGCTGCGCCTTCTGCTGGTTCGGGGGATTTCACAATGAGTGGTTTGCCCCACCAGCTTGCCATGCCCTCGTTCAACCAAACGACTCTGGATCTACACGTCAAGCCCTCAAGGATTTCCCATATTCTGCCTCCAACCAAGAGCATGATTCAAAGCATACAATTCAGCTTGGTACTTTATATTCTTCTGTCCCTCCTCTGTGTACTTATGCAATAGATATAATAGTTGCTCATGCATTAATTGTATTTTCATTCGAATCCTGCAATCTTCAAGTGCTAAGTATTAAGCCACGCTAGAGTTCATTAATTTGCTCCTCAAGGGCCTTAAGAAGGCACGTCCTCCACGCAATGATAAAGACTGCCTCTTAACTTCGCACCCGTGCAGAGGTTAATGTCTAAGTTCAGGCAAAGGGGTTTCACTATACATTGATAAACGTCAGATGCAGTTGTTGCAGCTTTCTATTGGTTTCTCAGGTGGTGAATACACACAGACCTCTCACCTTTTAATCCTCAGCATAATCTCTCCCTTACTGAATTAACTGTGGAGATCAAATATACACACTTTTTTGAAACATTCAATGTCTGACATTTCTGATTGGGGAGTCAAGGAACCCCGAATAATCATTGCTAAAACTAACACTGTTTTCTTTGTCCTTTATCTTCCATGCTGAACTTCTCGCATCATTGCCGTCTGACACATGCGTCGGCACCCATGTGTATTCGATGGCTGCAAACCCAACGACGAGGGTTCTCCTCCAAGCTGCGTGATCTCTGCCTAAGCTGCGACCTGCCCCCAGATCGCTATTCCCACTGTTTAAGAATCTGCACAGCCACAACCGCAGCTCTATATCCGCCTACCTCAACCCTGAGTATCCTGGGCCGTCGGTCATCTTCTGCCCACCAGCGCTATATCATGCCTCACATGAATGAGATCCTTTCAGCACAAACAACCATGAGCTCTTGCACTACTCGATGATGAGTAACGTTCAAAGATGTATATCTGTGGAATCCTGTTATTGCATACCAGGTGGTTGCTGGGTTAGATTATATTTATTTCATTATAGTATATTCCCCTCATAGCTGCATGCTTGGGGGGGAAAGCTCATTGTCGCTGCCTCAAAGACCTAGACACGGCAGTCTTGATAGGTAGTATATTCCCCTCAAAGCCGCGGTGCTGGGGGGGGGGTCGGCACTGGTCACTTCCAGGCCTACACATAGCAGTCTCGCTAGGTAGTATATTCCCCTCAAAGCCACGGTGCTTAAGGGGGATGGCTTTTCGGGCTGTTCCCAGGCCTTCACATAGCAGTTTCATTAGGTAGCATATATAGGTAGTATATTCCTCTCAAAGCCGCGGTGCTTAAGGGGGATGGCTTTTCGGGCTGTTCCCTGGCCTTCACATAGCAGTTTCATTAGGTAGCATATATAGGTAGTATATTCCTCTCAAAGCCGCTGTGCTCAGGGAAGAATCGGCTCTGGGCTATTCCTCAGGCCTACACATAGCAGTCTCACTCGGTAGTATATTCCCCTTAAAGTCGCTGTGCTTAGGGGGAATGGCCACATGGCAGCTCGCCAGGCCCTCTACTTATCAGTCTCACATCACCAGCGTCAGGCTCGGGCTACGCAGTTTTGGGGGATAGTATCTAATCTCCACGCAGTTTTGGGGGTTAGTTATTTAATCATCACTCATCGTGCCATGTATATCTATGGAGTGATGATGCCCGAGCCTAGTCGCCAAACTCAACTATATGCTGCTTCTAATAAACATGTTAAAGGAACACGTGAGTTGTCTGACTGAAAAATGCGTTAGCGTAACCAGTGATTGCAACATTGGGTCCGATGCTTCAATGCCTGGTACACGGACCATGAGATGGTTTGGGGTGCCCCGGAACCAGGCAGTACCCCAGCAGGAAACACGTTTTATGGTCAAAAGAGGAAAGAGTGATAGAACCGGGGTAAAGCAAAGAAAGTGTCCGACAATAGTGACTTGTGAGGCGGCCAGAGAGTCTGTCATCTCTCGGTCCTATCCTCCAGGCAATGCGGTACCAGAACTGGGTCAAATTGACCAAAATGCAAAAATAATAAGTTTCAATTCATCCATGGAAAAGGGCTGAAAATGGAGAAAAGTATCCAAAAATAGTGCATCATGAGCCCGCAAGAGTCCCCTGTCAACTCCCCTTGCATTCCTCCAGAGTCAGAAAAAGTCTGAGTTCACTTTTGAGAGAACCAGAGAAAAGGGGTGAAAATGGAGAAATTGTATTCCAAAATAGTGTCTCTTAAGGCGGGTAGAGTCCCCTGACAACTCTCCTTACATTCCTCCAGAGTCAGGAAAAACTCTGTTATCTTTTGGGAGAACCAGAGAAAAGGGGTGAAAATGGAGAAATTGTATCCCAAAATAGTGTCTCTTAAGGCGGGTCCCCTGACAACTCTCCTTACATTCCTCCAGAATGAGAAAAAGTCTAAGTTATCGTTTGGGAGAACCAGAGGAAAGGGGTGAAAATGGAGAAATTGTATCCCAAAATAGTGTCTCTTAAAGAGCCTGTGACACCATCCCAACAACTGTTGTGCAATGAAATATTGGGCTACTAGTAATCTCGAACCGTCAGTTTAAAAAAGAAAAAGCGATACCGTTCCGTTAAATATCAATAATTTCGAACATCGCGGGGAAATTCCTTCACTCATTTTGAAGTGTTGGGGGAAGCCGGAAGTGACGTCAATGCGGGAACGCTTCGAGAGCCAAACACGGACAAAGTGTGTTGTCATGCGTAGAAATGGTGAATTACTGAGATTAGGCACGTTAATAACGTTTTAATGAAGCTGACTACAGTATATTCATATTTGTCAGTGCTTTCATGTCAATCCGGCGACATAAACATAAATGATCGTGGTGAAGATGATGATTACATTAGGATTAAAATCGGGAGTGAGAGCTGCTGAATTTCCTCCCGTCGGATGTGATATAAAAACAAATCGATTATTTTTGTGGTTATAAACTCAAGTGGATGAAACTACATGTATTAGTGCTTTCATGTCAATGCGGCGAACATATGATACATTAAATGATGAGTGAGGATGATGATTAAAAATCGTTTGTTTGAGCCGGTCTGCATTTCCTGATGAGAAAACAAACCGATGCTTTTTGTAGTTGTAGTACACCAACAACGTGGATTAAACGTGTGTTTTTTTTACCACAATGTCGGGGAAATTAATGGATAAAATGCACGGATTATTATTATTATTCCCACTCCGATCGGGACACTAGGTCCACCGTTTCCCCGCAGCGAGGCTCTCCCCGTTGACAGTTTACGTGGGCTGGGTGCAGTGGCGGACTGCCCATCGGGACGAATCCCGATGGGCCGGTACCGAAGTGGGCCGGTCGGATAAGTCACCAGCACATCCCCCATAGGCGGCGCGTGAGGCTCAGGTTTGAGAAGGCTAAATAACTTCTTTTACCTGACGCTGCCCGCCTCCGGCGTCTATAGAAAAGAGATCACTCAGTGTGCGGAGTTTAAATCTCTCAAGTCATATTACAGGATAAAGAAAATACAGTTTAAACTGCCGTATGCAGAGAAGACGCCGACGTGTCGCACTTATCATTCATATCACATCATCGATCAGATCATCGATCATATAATATCATAATATATCATATATCTCCTGATCTGAGTCAGCTTCTCCAGCCTCATCTGGCCGTGCAACACTCAGTGTCACAGACTGGATGCAGAAGTATTATTTAACACATTATGTTGACGAAACACTCGAGACAAATGTAATTAAAGTCAGATCGTGTCTTAGACGTGAACGCGCTCTCAGCTGGAGAGAGAAACCCTGGCTTGATTTACCGAGTTGATAACCAGCGTCGTAGGACCGCTTAGCGAGATCTCGTTTGTTAGTTTGTTGTTAGTTTGTTTGTTACTCAAACATATCCAGGGTCTGCTGAACTGGCTTCGTAGTACAGGGCACAGGTGGCTAGCAGCGCTAATGTCAAAGACACAGACATTATACATTATATTTGTATTTTACATCCCCGCTCCCCCCGTTGACAATTTACTAGCGGTACCGAAGTGGGCCGGTCGAGAGTCCCGGGATGATTTTTAGTCCATTCCACCACTGGCTACATGACCATATGATCGCCCATATCGACGCACCTCATTCCTAAACTTCTAACAGATACAACATAAACCGATCCTTCAGCCTCATATGAGCTCTCAGACACGTTCAACATGAACCTGTCATCGCTGTCTGAGCTTGCTGCTGTGTGCGCCGTCGTGCGTTTACATCTGACTGTATATATATAAAGGTTTACATGCAGATGCTGGGATCCTGGACGGTGCAGCTGGAGCGCTGTGCCCGCAATGACGTCACCCATCATTTGGCGGGACTTGAAGAATCCGCGAGAAGATCCAGAAAATTGTCAACATTGAAGGATTAATGGTTATCAAAGTACAAATATCCAAAATCAGTTCAGTAACGGTTTTCAAGGGGACAAAATGTACTCAAATTGATGGGTTTGGATGATGGGGGAAAACCGTGTCACAGGCTCTTTAAGGCGGGTAGAGTCCCCTGACAACTCTCCTTACATTCCTCCAGAGTCAGGAAAAACTTAAAGTTTGGTAAGAACCATGCTGGAGGGTCTCCAGGCCACAATTGTATCCGAGCCAAAGCACTCATGTCGCAGACACATTCCTCCATGATGTGAAACAGCCGTTTTTTTTTTTCTGAGTCCTCTCAAAAACCGGGTTTCCGATTTCGTGCGGATGGTAGCTTGAAAAACATGAATGCATTTTTTGACGGAGGAGGGGAGGTCTCGATTCCCCTCTCCGTTGTAAGTTGCAACGGGGGAGTGCAAAAGTGTCCGGGGCTTCGGCCCGAAGCGCCGAAGGGTTGGCCCCTTTCTCTGTTGGCACTTAGTCGTTTTTTCGAGAATTTTTTTTAACTTCATTTTTGATTATTTTAAGATATAATTGACCGTTTTCTTTACTTTTTTCTTTTTTCCACGCGTAGGGGCGCATGGCAGATCGCCTATGGGCTCCCTAATTCGGCCTGGAACCTCCAGGAATTGTGGGCTATATTGTTAAAACTCGGGCTGTCAAGTTAACGCGTTAATAACGCAAACAAAATTAATGCCACTAATTATTTTAACGCGATTAACGCATGTGTATCTTTTGTCCTCGGCCGGCCCGTAGTTTCAGAGCGCATCGAGTTTAAAATACCATCTACAAGCTGATGCTTACAGCCCCGCTCCTGCCGTCCGCTTGTGACAGACCACACTTCCACGCTCAACGGCAGGCACCGACTGGCCATCGGGAGGACCGGGAGGGTGTGTGTATGTGTGGCGCGTGTGAGCGAGAGAGAGACCTTACGTGTATTGTTGTTGTTAGCATCGGGTGCTAGCTAGCTGCGCTAACGGATATAAGGAGCTGTTTCACTGAAAACAGAGGAGCAACATTTCGCCGACAACTGCACCGAGCACTTGACTTTATGCAGGAAGCAGACAGCGGGACATTGTACGAAAAGTCAGCACACTCAGCACGGATAATGTGCGCAACATGATTGCAGCTTCCAGGCAGCTCCCGTTCGAGCATATGCCTCCATAACACGCACGCACGCACACACACACACACACACACACACACACACACACACACACACACACACACACACACACACACACACACACACACACACACACACACTTGAATTGAGGCGAATATTTGTAATGTTCAGAGGTTGTTGTGTTTAATATTCATGAGGATATTTGTCATTGTTCAAATGATAATAAACATTTGCATAAAGCATATTTGTCCACTCATATGTTGATAAGAGTATTAAAAACTTGAAAAATATTCCTCTAAGGTACATTCAGAACAGATGAAAAATGTGCGATTAATTTGCGATTAATCACGATTAACTATGGACAATCATGGGATTGATCGCGATTCAATATGTTAATCGACTGACAGCCCTAGTTAAAACGCCTGATTAATATGTTAGTAATGCTGGCAGCAGGTTCACTGCTGTTAGCAGGGTCTCACACTCACAGGCAAAGGCAAAAGGCAAACAGGTTTTTTCACACTTCCAGGAGACAGAGCGCAAAAACCACCTCTCTGTTGCCCTTCACAGAGCCCCAAAGGACGGACTAAGCAGCTCCAGCATGTCTCCCTAACATGCATACTTCCATAACCTTGCACACCGTGAGACCCCGGGCCCCCGGACTTAAGCACTCCCCCACGGACTAAACCCAGATGATCACACCCTACAGAACCTCATGCCCCTGGAAACCCTAAAAGGGGGGTGGATTTTGCGGTGCTTTACCGTCCGCCCATCAGCATCCATATCCATATTCGGCCTTCTTCACAGCACCCCCCCTGTGCTGGAGGTTCAAACTTTAACTGTTTTGTCCAATTTCGTCTTTCCACGGGTGGGTGCGCCTGGCAAAGCTGTGTACCCAAACTTAAGCACTCTCACTCTGACTAAACACATAAGGACATCCGGGTAAGATCTTAGTGCCCCTGGTACTCCATGTCGTTAAATGAGCTCAGTAATGTACTGCACAACATCACATGGGTAAATGAGCTCCGTATTTCTCCGCAATATCACATTTGGTGTATTTCCAAAAAGCTGTGAAAATACACCTATCTCCGTCATGTCCTGTAAAATATCATTCTTTGTTTATTTCCATCATTCAGGCAAATATATATATCTTTGTCCGCTCCAGGAGCTTCAAAGTGCAGACTCCTGAGCTTCACCATGTCCTGCCAAATATAATTCTTCCGACCGCCAAGCACCGGCACGTGGACCCGGGGAGGAGGCCCTCCGATGGCGGGTCACATTTTCTGATACGATAGCTGACGGCTGGACACTAGCCGTAGAGGAACACCAGGGCAGGACCAGGCAGTTCCCTCTTTGCAGACAAGCATATGTGGTTGTTACGCAGGATCAAACAGGTAGCCTGTGATGAAGTAGGGTCGACCCTATATCATGTGAAGCCACCGAGCCGTGGTCCCCGAGGGAACTGGTGCCCGGAGCAAGGCCAATTGCTGAATGCTGCAGCCGACTAAGGCCGCTATGCAACAGTGGAGGATTAGAGAAACTGATATTTGCCTGGCACTCTGCGGCGAAGTGGGGAGGTGGAACTTCCACCCCGCTGCGGAACCCGTGGTGGGACCCCTGAGTCAGACGGTTCGTCTTGGAAACGCTTCATATCAGTCGGCCCGGGAGGTAAGAGACATGCAGGGTTACCCCCACGCAGCACACCCTCCCGGCCATCAGAGTCGAACCCGCAGTTCGGAGGAACCGACAGCCAGAGCACCGGCACGTGGACCGGGTGAGAAGACCCTCCGATGGCGGGTCGCGTTTGCCATTCGATCAGTGCGGTCAGAGGAGAAGAACCCGCAGTTCGGAGAAACCGACCGCCAGAGCACCGGCACGAGGCCGGGCCGGCGGAGGCCCTCCGATGGCGGGTTGTGTTTGCCATTCGATCAGTGATGTGAGAGGAGAAGAACGCAGCAAAAATTGACAAAATCCGTTAATGTACGGCCGAGTTGGGGGGGGGCTGGACTAAGGCCGTCTGGGGGCACCCAGGACCGGGCAGTGCCCCCGGTAGAAGAAACCAGGTGAAACGGGCCAAAACAGAAAGAAAAAGAAAAAGAACCAGACAGAAGGGGTGAAAATGGAAAAAAGTATCCGAAAATAGTGCCTCATAACCCGGGTAGAGTCCCCTGTCAACTCCCATGTCATTCCTCCACAGGCAAAATAGTCAGATTCAAGTTTTTGGAGAACCAGGGAAAATGGGGGAAAATGGAAAAAAGTATCCGAAAATAGTGTCCCATAAGGCGGGTAGAGTCCCCTGACAACTCTCCTCACATTCCTCCAGAGTCAGAAAAACTCTAAGTTAACTTTTGGGAGAACCAGAGAAAAGGGGTGGAAATGGAGAAATTGTATCCCAAAATAGTGTCTCTTAAGGCGGGTAGAGTCCCCTGACAACTCCCCTTGCATTCCTCCAGAGACCAGTTCAAAAACTTAAAGTTTGGTAAGAACCATGCTGGAGGGTGTCCGGGCAACAATTGTATCCGAGCCAAAGCACTCATGGAGCGGATGCATTCCTCCATGATGTGAAACAGCCGGTTTTTTTCTGAGTCCTCTCAAAAACTGGGTTTCCGATTTCGTGCGGATGGTAGCTTGAAAAACATGAATGCATTTTTTGACGGAGGAGGGGAGGTCTCGATTCCCCTCTCCGTTGTAAAATGCAACGGGGGAGTGCAAAAGTGTCCGGGGCTTCCGCCCGAAGCGCCGAAGGGTTGGCCCCTTTCTCTGTTGGCACTTAGTTGTTTTTTCGAGCATTTTTTTTAACTTGATTTTTGATTATTTTAAGATATAATTGACCGTTTTCAAGCTCCAGTCTTCGGGGCTTCGGGCCAAAGCCCCGAAGACTGGAGCTTTTTCTGTTGGCACTGTTGGAGAATTTTTGTAAACTTCATTTTTGATTATTTTAAGATATAATTGACCGTTTTCTTTACTTTTTTCTTCTTTCCACGAGTGGGGGCGCATGGCAGGCCGCCTATGAGCTCCCAAATTCGGCCTGGAACCTCCAGGAATTGTGGGCTAAGCTCCATAAACTGACAAAGTCACCCAGAAATGTCACTTTTATAGCCCAAAAATATATAATACAAATACATTTAAATAGTAGAAGGTACTATTGTGTTCCGAGTTACACGGAATTTGATTTATATAGCCCCATGATAGCGAATACAAATCATTTTCATGGGAAAAGTGTTAAAACGCCTGATTAATATGTTTGTAATGCTGGCAGCAGGTTCACTGCTGGCAGCAAGGTCTCACACTCAAAGGCACCTAGGCAGAGCTCCAGGATGATGCACAAGGCTTTCATACCCAGCAATAAGTGTTTGAAATATGGGGAACAGTGCTGTGAATACAGGGAGAGAGCAGCCAGAGAGAAGCGGGCTCTGAGAGCCACAGAGCGCACCCAGAGATCTCCTTGCAGCACATGGCTCTTGCACGCAGACTGCACCCAGAGAACAGGCTGCTTCACAGCCCTTTGCAAGCCAGGAAAAGTGATTGAATCCTGGGTATACATGTTTTAAATAGTCTGATACCTCCAGGGCGCATTACCGCATTTTACAAGCCAGGGAAGGTGCCTGAATCCTGGGTAAACATTGTTTAATTGTTTAAGTGTTTTTAAATGTGTGAAACAGTTTTTTGTCACTTTCAAAACTCTCCCGTCATCGACAAGAGAAATTGGGTCAATTTTGTTTTCAATCTGACCGTTAATATTCCAGTGAGACGAAGTACGTACAATGACCGGAGTGATCCCATGTTCATTTTGTCCAAAAACCGGAGCATTCCCTAACCAAGTCTTCACCCTAAAATTAATGATTCCCCTCATGGGGACCTCCATTTTGTCCCCATAAGGGAGGCGAGTCCCCACACGTGACTGTGTAAACAGAGGTAGGTCCCCACAAGTATACTAATGCTAGGCCACACACACACACACACACACACACACACACACACACACACACACACACACGTGACTCTGAAAGGCTAGCTTGTGATTTGTAACACTTCTTTGGTGTGAAATGAGGCAGTTTTATACACTCACCAAGTTACTCTAAGATACACTTGTACGTGTTACGTTCCCTCCTGGACTAGGGGTACGAAGGGAAGTAAACAAAATATAAAATAACTGGGAGAGAGAAAAAAGAGAGAAAACCGATTGCTGAAGCCACAAGGTGATGTTTTATGCACCTGGAGGGAGACAATCAGGGGGGGAGGGGGAGAGAGACACACACACAACACGGCACGTAACCCTATGCAAAACCTTACAAAGTAGAAAAAAGGTACTTTGTCTGAATGGATGTTCTTGAAGAATCTGACTCCAAATGGTTAGCGTGTCATTTGGAACACGTTTTCAGGAATAACTAAAGCATAGGAATTTGGGTTTTAGTAAGCTTCCCAAGTGCACCTTGTTACACAACATCTATTGCCATACTTTTAAATTGCTTTGGCATTATTAACAAAAAAGTACTCCGAGCATGTTTTTTTTTTTTAAATACTTTTTATTAAATTTTACACATTCAATAAAGACACAAGCACATCCACAATTTGACAACAATTGAATGATCTTAATATTAATCCTCCTCAACATAATCGCAATAATACAGATAGACCAGATGAGATAAATACAAAATATATATACACACAAAAAAAAAGGGATGTCCAAACATCAAACTATTTAAAAATAGGTATAAAGACACAATTCTCACAAGGGACAGGGACTGCTAAACCATAACTGTTATGTTCATGTTTTGTATTCAATTTATGAATTTATGTTTATGAATTTGTGTATACATATGTGTATATATATATTTATAAATATATAGACAATTCTCTTAACTTGCCTGTATATATTATATGAATGATTATATGAATTATTCAAGGTTAAGGTATTCATTTATATTGTATGTTAACGTATATTAAGATGTAAAAAAAAAAAGGGAGAAGGGGTCGGATTAAAGAAGTGTAAACTTCTCCCCCTTCTCGGACGTGTAGTTAGCTAAAGCTTTGTTGTTTATTGTTATCAGACAATGATACTACAGATTATTCAAATATTATTTAAATATTTCGTTTAGTTATTGCATTCATTTGTATAGTACTGTATCATGTCTGTATCATCTTTTGTTTCATTTGTATTTTCTTTGGTTTTACACGCTCGAAAAAAATAAAATAAACTAAACTAAACTGTAATAACAATTAAACATATAGAACGAAGAGGGATATTATTTTCAATCTGCAATATGTGAGTTCAGGATTTCCTAGCATTTTTTTTATATTAGGCTCTGATCGGGTGAGTCGTCCAAATAATCACTGAGCAGTGGCGAGCCGTCAGGGCCCTCTAGGCCCTCTGTGAGGGCCTAAGATATTCTAAAAAATAATATTTGAAAACATTAAAAAAAAAACATTTGTTTTTTAAATATTATTTTTTATATTTTGTTGTTGTTACATTTTTCATTAATTTTACCAAAATGACTTGATTTAATTGTATTTAAAATAATATTTCCAAAGAAATAAATCTTTCGAATCTGCCTGTTCAGTTTCTGTTGGAATGTGAAGGGTTAAATGCCGTCTCTGCGAGTTACTGTGAAGACGGGAGAGCTTGGTCCCTCTCTACATTCACAGAGGGCCAGCTATAGTAACTCAACGAGAGAGTAATATCAAATGACAGTCCAATTGACCAATCATATCTTCCCTCTAAATGGGCGGGCTTTATTTTCACGGACTTTATGACAGGTTCCGCCCGCTGTGAGGTCTATGCAAGAGGTGCAGTGACGCGTCCTAAACCCCAGAAGTAAGCTTCGCTCGGATTCCCTCCACAGAAAGCAGTGGGATTTCTCCACAGGATTTTGGAAAATAGCTCGAAATAAGGTCTGTGGAAAACGAACCTGTTAGATAAATGCACGTTGTGTTCAGCCGGATAATATCCACATGTCTATCCTACTTTTTTTGATTCATAAATCTAATCGATAGATTTATGATTAGCATAAGTTCGTTCATGATGGCTCACTTCAGTGATAGTGATGACATCGTTGCGAAATTATTAACAGAGTCATTTTCAAGATTGAGTTACAATGATAAACTGGAGTGGCAAAGGATCAGCTGAATGACCCGCAAGTGCTTCATCCAAAAGGACAGGAGGATGGACTTTGTGTTTCAGTGATTTATCATCAAAGGTAGCCTAAGTCATTTTCAATGCGGGCCGCCGTGCCGACTTAATTCATGTGTAATTGTCACTTGGCTGTGGGTGCCCTGTCATGATAGGTGTTTATATAAATGGTGTTGTTTTGTGTGGTAGAGGGTCGCTGTCATTGATGCGTTTTGCACCCCGGACCACTGTTTTGATATTCCGCTGAAGTATACGTTGAGACGTAATATCTCTTCTTTTTTTTCGAGGGAAGGGGGGGTCAGAGGGCCTAGGTATAAAAGTCACGGCTCGCCACTGTCACTGAGTTATCCCAGAGTAGGACTCCGGACAGCGATAGTATTGTCCCATATTTATTGCATATTAGTGCAAATTGATGCCAGTGATGTTTGTCCACATTGTACTGAGGAGGAAGGACTACAGGAGCCACCGGCAGACATCGGCATCATCATCATCGAGGGCGTGGAGGGGCTGAATGAACTGCCTTCAGGTGCCTCAGCTTGTGCCCTCCTTCTGGGTTTGCTACATGCACTCAGCACAGCATCTCCAAACCCCTCACTTCACTTTTGAAGTACTTCAGAAAATAATCATGCAGCTTGACCAACACAAGATGTCCGCCGAAGTGCAAAGTCTGTATAATAATAATAATAATAATAATTCATTTATTTTAGATAGGCGCCTTTCAAGGCTCTCAAGGTCGCCGTACAAACACATAAAAACAAGATACACAATACCTAACACCAGCATAAGAAACATAAACAACACAATGCAGTTTATAACAAATCAAATAGATAGAACAGGATGTGTGATGGATAACGATCAGGGTGTGCGAGTGTGAAGAGATATGTTTTGAGGCGTGATTTGAAAATGGGGAGAGAGTCAGTGTAGCGGATGTCAGGTGGGGGGGAGTTCCAGGGCGGGGTGCAGAGCGGCTGAAGGCTCTAGACCCCATGGTGGTTAAACGGGAGGGGGGTGCAGTGAGGCTGAGGGAAGCAGAAGACCTGAGTGTGCGGATGGGCGTGTTGATGTGCAGGAGGTCGCAGAGGTACAGAGGAGTGAGGGTATGGATGGCCTTAAAGGCGAGGAGCAGAATCTTAAAGACGATACGGGATTTGACGGGGAGCCAGGGAAGCTGCTGGAGACAGGAGGGATGTGGTTAATGGGGGGGGTTCTGGGGACGATGCGGGCGGCAGAGTTCTGGACCAGTTGAAGTCTGGATGGATTTGAGAGGGAGACCAACGAGAAGGGAGCTGCAGTGGTCGATGCGGGAAGTGACCGGGGTGTGAACGAGAATGGCGGTGGTCTTAGGGTTAAGGGACGGGCGGAGGCGGCAGACTTCAAAGCTCAGAGTAACGACAAACAAAAGAATGCTTTCCTCCTCTGGGCCAGAACACGGCCGCCGAGTTGCAACATGTGTGAAGGGTCCAAAGGTGGAGCGGTGGAAACTAGAAAGACGTATAAACCTGTGAGATTCTGGTATTCTTCAGACAGACACATTCTCTCTTGGTGGACTGTATGCAGATCTGCTCTCAGTGATGTGTGTGTGTGTGTGTGTGTGTGTGTGTGTGTGTGTGTGTGTGTGTGTGTGTGTGTGTGTGTGTGTGTGTGTGTGTGTGTGTGTGTGTGTGTGTGTGTGTGTGTGTGTGTGTGTGTGTGTGTGTGTGTGTGTGTGTGTGTGTGTGTGTGTGTGTGTGTGTGTGTGTGTGTGTGTGTGTGTGTGTGTGTGTGTGTGTGTGTGTGTGTGTGTGTGTGTGTGTGTGTGCGGCTGATCTGATCCGAAGCGCCCGCCTGCAGCACGGAGACAGTCGTTGGCAGATTGCAGCCGCAGAGTTTTTCAAAACAACCATCTCGACACGACGAGACAGCAGCCGTCGCTTTATTCCGAAAGAGAGAACAAACGCAGAGTCATATTACAGAGTCTGAGCAGAGAGACGACGGGAAGCAGGTGCTGCGGGAAATCACTCTGAAACATGATGAGCTGTTTATCCTCCTCCTCCTCCTCCTCCTCCTCCTCCTCCTCCTCCTCCTCCTCCTCTTCCTCCTCCTCCTCCTCCTCCTCCTCCTCCTCCTCACGTCCTTCACATGTGACCTGCAGAGATGGCATGAGTACAGACGTCCTTTACTCAAGTAGAAGTACAGATACTTGTGTTTAAAAATACTCTGGTAAAAGTAGAAGTACTGACTAAACTTTGAAGTGTACTTCAGTAGAAAGTCCCCATAGCTAGCAGCTGCTTTAAAGAGTACCTGACCTCCCTTTATATCAATAGAACAATAATGTCATTGTTAGCTAATGAATGTTTCCATGGTGACCAACGGCAACATGACAACGTTTCCATTGGTCCCTCTTCTTTAGAGAAGACCAGGAAGTGATGGATACACGGATCGTGTTCCAACCAATAGGCACGCAGTGACTCTAAAGAATAATGACCACGCACCAACACACATTCAGACTAAAGGAACCAGCTGTTTGGAACATGAGAGAAGTAGAAAGTACAGGTATTTGAGTTCAACATGAGAGAAGTAGAAAGTACAGGTATTTGAGTTCAACATGTGAGAAGTAGAAAGTACAGGTATTTGAGTTCAACATGTGAGAAGTAGAAAGTACAGGTATTTGAGTTCAACATGAGAGAAGTAGAAAGTACAGGTATTTGAGTTCAACATGAGAGAAGTAGAAAGTACAGGTATTTGAGTTCAACATGTGAGAAGTAGAAAGTACAGGTATTTGGGTTCAACATGTGAGAAGTAGAAAGTACAGGTATTTGAGTTCAACATGAGAGAAGTAGAAAGTACAAGTATTTGAGTTCAACATGAGAGAAGTAGAAAGTACAAGTATTTGAGTTCAACATGTAAGAAGTAGAAAGTACAAGTATTTGAGTTCAACATGTGAGAAGTAGAAAGTACAGGTATTTGAGTTCAACATGAGAGAAGTAGAAAGTACAAGTATTTGAGTTCAACATGAGAGAAGTAGAAAGTACAGGTATTTGAGTTCAACATGTAAGAAGTAGAAAGTAGAGGTATTTGAGTTCAACATGTAAGAAGTAGAAAGTACAGGTATTTGAGTTCAACGTGTAAGAAGTAGAAAGTACAGGTATTTGAGTTCAACGTGTAAGAAGTAGAAAGTACAGGTATTTGAGTTCAACATGTGAGAAGTAGAAAGTACAGGTATTTGAGTTCAACATGTAAGAAGTAGAAAGTACAGGTATTTGAGTTCAACATGTGAGAAGTAGAAAGTACAGGTATTTGAGTTCAACATGTAAGAAGTAGAAAGTACAGGTATTTGAGTTCAACGTGTAAGAAGTAGAAAGTACAGGTATTTGAGTTCAACATGAGAGAAGTAGAAAGTACAGGTATTTGTGTTCAAC
>NW_027263240.1:0-20000 GCF_902827115.2 Pseudochaenichthys georgianus
TAAACTAGTACTTTTGGCAAAAATATAAAATGTATGATAAAATAAACTAAAGTTAAGGTCCTCAATAAGAAGAAACAATAATAAAAGACATCCTGTGAAGAAGATGCAATCAGATATGCCATTTAGGAATGGATTATTAGAGAAAGGTACATTTTTAAAAAGTGAGAAAAAGATAGGAAGAGAGACAGAGAGGAAGAAAGAGACTACAGTGTCTGAAGGGTGAGTAAGAGAAATAAAGGGCAAAGAGAGACGACAAAGAAGAAAAAGGTGAAGGGTTGTTATTTTGAATCAATCATTCTGTCATTTGAACAACAAGGAACACCCTTCACAAAATAATAGAGTCCTCTTGTTCCACAATGAAGAAATGCTTCAACATGGGCGGGGACTATTACAGTTCTTGCCACCAAAGTTGAAGGTTTTTCTTTTCTTTGGAGGTGCCATTGACATTTGCTATGTGCTGAGGCAGGTGACAACAGAGGGACACACACGTAGTGGAACAAGTCAGACTAACAAAGGCACAAACAACAAATAGACAGAAAGGTACATCCATGGAGAAACTGACATACCAAGCCACCGCCTGGCCAACAAAACAAGCCTCCAGCGTCTCCTGTATCGGATTGTGTCGTTATAAGAAGTGACAACATGTCTTGGTTTGATTTGAGAGCAAAGATCAAACAAATGTCACCACCAAATAACGGACAGACAAATAGCTAATGATTTACTGAATGATTTCACATGCAAGTATTCGTACCTGCTATCTTGGTGCTGATGCGGGTGGTGACTGGTGGCCCGAAGCCCTTGTTGGTGGAGGCTTTGAGGGTGAAGAAGTACGTGGTTCCCGGGTAGAGGCCTACGAACAGATGATGGGTCTCGTTCCTCAGCTTGAACACCCGTCCCCTCTGGGTGGTCAGATCAGCGCTGGGGTCAAATGAGCTCAAGGCCTTGTAGGTAATCTTTAGGAGAGAGGAGACAAACAGTGTAATAGATATTTAAGCTTAACTCTGTTTTGTGTAATACATTTACTTTTCTTCATTCCATTTTAGTTTTGGTTTTGCAGATAATGTATTGTCACTCTCGACAAGACCTTGTACTGCTTAGGGCTTACATCAGCTCTCTCCAAGGTAAAAGCAATACTTGACTAAATTGTTGGTCATAGAAGCAGTCACTTCAGAAGCATTGTTTTCACAAAGCTAATGTTTTATTATAAGCTATAATGCAGTAAATATAATTTATGTGAGTTAATATTTCACAAACTTTGTGCATAATATAGAATGTTTTTTACGTAGAGCTTACAACCTGGTATAACCTACTCTGTTATTGGCAACATTATAGTATAGTGTACAAAATGTAATATTTATTTAAGTTGTATGTGTTTTTAAGAAAGACTTGATTTTATATCTCACTCAACCATAGCCGCGTTCACACTGCGGTACTTTTCCCACAAAGGTTCATGCGAACTTAGTTCATGATCGCGTTCACACCAAAAAGAGCCGGTACTAAAAGTAGTTCATGCGAACCTTTTTACCCCCTCGAAAGTCCCTGCTCTCTAGCAGGGACTTTCGAGCGGCTCTTTTTTGAGAAAAGAGCTATATTCCTGATTGGCTGGGCGAATTGCAAACCACGCCCCGTAAAACTCCCAAAAGGTTTTGTGAAGCCGCCATTTTATTATCCTAGCATTAGCATTATTAGCATTAGCATTAGCCCAGCGCAGAAACGCAGAGAGACTAACTTATGGCAACACAAAATAAAACATGGGAGCGGTGGAGATGAGGAGGTGTCGGCGTTCTGGCGATTTACTCGGAAGGCTTCAGTAGAAGGGGACTTCCGGCCGGGGACTTTGGGCGGCAGTATACACCGTGAAGTGGTTTGCGGCCTGCCAGTAAACCCAAAGCAGAAGAAGAAGAAGTGCCGTCAGCGGCTTCATTTGCCTAATCCACCCCCATGGACTTTTTCTGGTGTGAACGCGATCTGTACTTAGTTCATGCGAACTAAAGAGTTCGCATGAACTAAGTTCGCATGAACCTTTGTGGGAAAAGTACGGCTTATGTGACTCTTGTAGCAGCCCGTTAACATCCACGTGTGTGCGGCAGAGCACCACTAAAGCCATTCTGCTGCACTGAAAACATTGAAAGTGGTGCAATCAGTTATTATTGGTCTGTAAAGTGCCATGGTATGAACAGTTGTTGTGGCCAACGTGTAACAAGTGTCCTAACCCTTACCACTTTGCCATCCATTTGCACTGTTGGTCAATCAATTCATTGTTAGGACTTTTGTGGCCACCGTATTTTCCACAACTGATGGAAGAGAGTTGAGTGTGAACCAAAATAAGTTCAGGTTTAAAAGAATAATACCACAGTTACTCTTTATATCAGTAGTTTCATCAATCCTAATCTCTTGAACAGCCAGAATGTTTAACACTTGATAATTAAACTAGATTTTGAGACAAACTAAAGGTCACATGACTGCTCAGCTCTTGCATTACCTTGGTGAATTGAACAATATTCATGTCTTTCTTGGCAATATTATATCCATTTCATTTACAGTTTTCAAAACAAGTTTGACCTCCCAAACACCTCCTGTCTGATCTGACAAACTAATCAAACATCTGTTAAATGGTCATTTCAACAAAAATCTATTTTGGAGTTGAAGTGATGTGTGGCCCTTTGCTACAGGTCAGGGATTCACCACATGATCTCCACTTTGAGGCTGGAACAAATTGAGCAAATCGACCCGTGGCCACTAAACTGGCAGAGGCACTTCAATAGTCATTCTTTCAAAATAACTGTCAGTGTCTGTCGAGATGTTACTGCTGGCAAGTTCCAACGACGCACAACTGTCAATGACTGCGCACACGGAAACACCAGAACAAACAGTCACGCAGTAAAACACTGGAGGACAGCAGTCGTTGTGAATGACAGTCATTACAAAAAGAGTCAAACACATTCATAGCAGTTCAAACCCAAACGCAGTTTAGCCCTTCATAGCGCATGTGTGTCTTTTTCTGTCAACATATCTGAGTGCATTTCAGTTTTTCATCCAGCCCTCTGGTGAAAATAAAAATACAAGATATAAACAGTGTGAAGGCAAGGTGAGAATGAGTGAGGGAGGTACGGAAAAATAATTGATAAAACAGAGATAGACAACATGAATGAACCAGAAGGCACTCGCTGGAGCGGAAACCGCCACCAACGCAAAGGGAAACAAACAACTTCCAGGGCTGCTGCCTCTGGATCGGCTCATGTGTCCTGCTGTTTGTCTTCCAGGTTAGATTTCTTGAGATAACAGAAAGTTCCCAGAAGAATACGTATCCACCTGCATGAGTGGAGCATCAATACGACTGTATGCTTACAAAAACAGAACATATCCAAAAAACGACATATCTTACTCTCAACCCCACCAATCGTATCCAAATGTATTGGTTATCATCTGGGATATTATAGCTATCAATAGATAGATGAACCCTTCTCTCAGTCCACAAAGGCCAACCTGCCACAGGAAGGATATATCTGAAGACAGTGTTTCCATTCATGGAATAACAAGTGTTTAAGATGGAGGTTTGTGTAAAATGGGCACTTTGGAGGCTGGAGGTAATATGTGTGTGTACGGTAAGTGTGTGAATCTGAGGCGGTGAGTCGGTGGGAGGAAGATCTCAGGCTTCACACTCACGGACGTCGGGCGGCCCTCATCTCTCCATTAGCGGACTCAAATGGAAAGCAGTGACAGCTGGGTGCCTCACTTTGACTAGGCCTGCAGGCTGAAGTGGTGATGTGCCAATGTGTGACTATGTGTGAGGGTGTGTTAGAGAGAGAGAAAGAAGAAGCAATAGGAAATCCAAAGATGAAGATGCAAAGAAAAGAAAGACATGAATAAAGAAACTGGAGTGAGATACAGTGGAAACAAACCTCTATTGCACTAGATGTGGATGTTCTGGTACCAGAGACAGGTACTGTAAGGTAGTGGCCAGGAAACGTGTTTAATGTCTGATTTCACAGACGCTACATTCAAACGTTGCATCAGTGGTGAATTATCTGTGCTGATAGATGTAATGTGTTTGTATTGTATTCATAGGAGATAAAAACAGCTCAATGAGCATTTCAGTTAATTTCATTGCCTTAGGTTTTGGTTCATGTATCTTCTGATACTCATAAACCATTGCTTGGGGTATTTTGTTGGAGGTTATTCTGGATAACTTTGTGTTAGAGAACTTGAGGGCGATTCACAATAGCTGCCATTAAAATGGCTGTCCTCCTTGCTAAAGGAATCTAAAGAGATCAAGGCCCCTAGTTCCACATGAGTGTATAGAGCTATGATGGGTAAGTCTTTATTCTCAAAGTGCATACATGAAAGATATTTGTCCAGTTTAGGATTTGGAGCAGCTGAAGCTCATGCGGTCCTTGAGAAGGACAGTCGTGCCTTCCAGTATGTGTGTGAAGGTGAGCTTTGGACAAACACATTCAGCAAAAGTGAATTATGTAATGCATTCGGAGTGCACAATGTTCAAATTATTTAAAATTTGACGTCAATTGAAGCTGATACTTTAACTCACAACCAATCCGATTACGGCTGTATGAAGCGGCGTAAACTAGCAAAGGGTAACAGTTAGGGCTGCTCAATTAATCGTATTTTAATCGCAATTACGATTTTGACTTGCAACGATTATGAAAACAACATAATTTTATTATTATTATTATTATTTTTATTTGTTTTCAGTTGAGTTATACTTAAAGTTCAGGGTAATCAACTGTTACAAACATATTATTCACATTTCTTTTTTCAATAAATGGATGTTTTCAAAGTAAATGGACAATCGTTTTTAATAATTGTGATTTCAATTATTAACCCAAATAATCGAGATTATGATTTTTGCCATAATCGAGCAGCCCTAGTAACAGTAGGATATAATCCAGCTTTATTTACGGCAATGCTCTGTGCCAAACCTTGTAAGCAATGAGTACATTGCTTATCATATGAAGGCAGCTTCATTCAGCGAGTAAGTGGCCTTGTTCAAATGAAGTTCTACGATACAAAGTCTTCCTTTATTGTCCTTCTGTTTATTTGCCGGTGCTAAGAAAGTAAAACAATGATATAAGATATTCTATAAGTTATCTTCTTTACTTTCCAACAAGTCCCCGGGGACAACACAGACAGACAACTAAAGGTGCTTGGAAGGAACTTGGGACGAAACCTTCATCCGACAGAAGTCTGCAGTCCAAAATGCAGAACAGAACAGCTGACGTCTCCCAGGCCTCACAGTTGGCCTGGCTGGTGGAATAAAACACGTTAAATCAATAGCTATTTATACAGACTGGGACTTGGGGGCTAGAACAATAAAATATCATCTATTTCATCTACGCTGCAGTTTTGCTTTGCACATCGATGGCTGTTATTTTATAAGTCATGAATGGCTCTGTATCTTTTATGGGCTTAACGCTCTCTCGCTCTCTTGCTTTTACCCACTCCCTCTTCCCTTTTTCTTTCCATATTATATGGTGGACACATTATTACTGTTGTGTCAGTCTTTCCATCGAGTTTACCTTTTTTGGTACACCCCTCTATTTC
Source organism: Pseudochaenichthys georgianus (assembly GCF_902827115.2). Taxonomy (NCBI): domain Eukaryota; kingdom Metazoa; phylum Chordata; class Actinopteri; order Perciformes; family Channichthyidae; genus Pseudochaenichthys; species Pseudochaenichthys georgianus. The sequence goes on from NW_027263240.1 coordinate 5,560, forward strand.
TCCACTATTACATCAATTTGAGTTTGGGTCATAAAGCTCAGGTCTCTCTTTGTACCCCTCCTTCCTCTGTCTTTCCCCTTCTCTCCATTGGAATCGGTAGAGCCATAAAGCTCAGGTTGTTTTATTGGTCAATGAAAAGGCAGGCACGCAGCGGGGCAGTGCGTCTTGGGGAATAGAGTGCGAGTCTGTGAGGGATAACTCACCGGAGGGCTGACGATTGAATTTGTGTGTAAGTCGAAGAAAGTAAAAAAAAAGCTTAATAATAGGTTTTTTTTAAAGAGGAAAGAACATAACAAAAAAAAAGATACAAAAAATGATACAAAAAAAAAGAAATTTGATAAAAAAAACTCAAGATAATGTCACAGTACTGCTTCCTAGTGTGCTGATTCTCAGGCTTATGTTTGCATTTTGTTTCTCTGCTTTAATGTTCAAAAAGCTCTTTCTTGTTCTCATGCTGCAGCACCTCTTTTCACCCTCAACCATTTAGAGATGTCTGTACATAGTGGTACAAAGTGATCATTGTGTTACATAGAGATGTGGGAAAATCCCCCAAATTATAATAGGGCGTTTTAAAAAAATGAGGTATATAATAATAATAATAAATGGAATTTATAAAGCGCCTACATGGTGGACAGACAAAACAACAAGAAATAAAATCAAATAAAGGAAGCCGGGGGACCAGGAAAGGACTAGGGTCCGAAGGCCACGGTGAACAGGTGTGTTTTCAGTGAGGATTTGAAGATGTCCAGTGAGGCAGCGTTCCGGATCTCGGGAGGAAGTGCATTCCAGAGGGTGCGGGCCGCAACACTGAACGCCCTGTCACCAACAGTACGAAGGCGAGAGCTTTAAATGGAAGATTTAAAGTGATGTTTAAATCTTTTAAAATCTTCAAGTTTAAAACTCAGTTAATGCTCATTCACTGGAGCTTCCACAAACAACAATCAACTTAATTATTACATTCAAATGAAGTTCATTATTCAAGTTTACATTCACTTTGGATAATAACACGGGAGAAATGAGCGGAAGCGCTCTCTTTTCCTCTCTCTCTCTCTCTCTCTCTCCTCTGACAGCCTGTCAGTATCTCATGCAGCTCACTGATCCAGTACTGAGTGAAGAATAAATATATTTATAACTAGTTTAACTTGTTCCAGAGGTAGATGAAAAGTGTGTTAGGTCTAACTCGTAGTGTGTGTGTTGCTCCGCTCACCGGTCCGTCACAGCGGGCGGAGCTGCAGGATTTCTGCTTCACACACTTTGCATTCCGCTATTTTATTTTCATTTTCGGACACCTTAAAATAATGCCAGACCGGTGAAGCCATTTTGGAGAACTTGTTTTGCCGCACACAGAGAAAAGTGTCATGTATTTTACGTCATGCGATCGGCTCTCGCGATCGGCATGTTTCGAGAGCACCGATCGATCGGTAGAGAGTGAGTATCGGCCGATCTCGATCGGTGACCGATCGATCGGAGCATCCCTAGTGTTATCATCATTACATCTTAAAACATCTGCAATGCATTAACATGTACAACTACAGACGTTATGGTCTGTCTAAAAAGACAAAGCAATTGTCAACAAAAATAGGCAAAGGTGTATTTTTAGAACTGTCATTGCAAGTTATAATAAACCCATTACAGTGGTGCCGTATTGGAAAGAATGGCAATAAACACTGTTCTGTTGTATGTGTGTATGCAAGTGTGTGTGTGTGTGCGTGCGTGCGTGTGTGTGTGTGTGTGTGTGTGTGTGTGTGTGTGTGTGTGTGTGTGTGTGTGTGTGTGTGTCACCTACCACTGCCTCTGTTTGTCCATGCATGAGATTGATGCTGGTGAATATTAGAAGCCGTAGCTTTTACCTAGCAGCCCTCTTCATCAAACACACCACTGCTGCTGTGTGTGTGTGTGTGTGTGTGTGTGTGTGTGTGTGTGTGTGTGTGTGTGTGTGTGTGTGTGTGTGTGTGTGTGTGTGTGCACGGTAAGCATTTTGAGCTGCAGCCAAGTTGTATGGAAATAAACAATGTTTACGAGGCGGCGTTGTGAGATCGGTGTTGTAGAAATGCTATTTCATTTCACTTTTGTCATTTTCCATAGTTTATTCTCTGCGGCTGTGCTTCATTCCTCACATTCTCAGTGTCGCTGTTCTCTGTCATGTTAATTAAGTAGGAAGTGTGTAAGGTGTTTGTTCTTTCTGTTCCGTTTTATTTTGTTACTATTATTCACTTGAATACACTTTCCATGTGTTGACCACCTCTCTACTTTGGAAGCATGGAGTAAGCCTTTCATCCAGAGCAGATGAAAGCCCAATAACTCAATGGAGTTGGTTTAACTTTCTGCCCCTAACTTTTGTCGTTCAATTGACAATCACTGTGAAACATTATCTATAATATCCATCCAGTTTTGCACATTACTACATATTCGAATCAGCAAATGTGTTTTGCCCTTTGATTGGTCATCTCTATATGGCACTTAGTCGCATATAACCGTTGTCTTCTTTCTTCTATATACTGAGGATCCATTGTTCGAATTGTAAAGGCTATGCATTCCTTTAACCTGCATGTTAAAACATATCCATGAGATAAAAGTGATTCTATGTGTCCTAAACTGACAACACACAACAAGATGATGCATATTATGGGTTGAAAAAGGATCCTTTATTGACACCACTATACTTTAACGGCAATAAAATCCGCTCTTCACTCATGCACTCATACACAAGGCAGAACACAGTGCATTCAGGTGCTTCGTTCTTTTAACTGACACTCCACAATTAAGTGAGTGTTTGATGGCCTGCCAGCATGTTTGGAGGATTTCTGGCTATGATCCGGACCACAAGGGAGTGACATGCTTGCATTGTACTCAGAACAGAGAACACTGCCTTTTTTGGTTCTTCTGAAAATCTGTGAAATAGGAAGTAAGAATACATTCATCCATGTGTGCTTTCTTTGTTCACCTTTTAATAATAATAATAATAATAATAATAATTTCAATTTATATAGCGCCTTTCACGAAACCCAAGGACGCTTTACAATGGGAAGTAACAAAACAAAAGGTAATAATAATCATACAGAGCAATAGCAGGAAATAAGTGACTGTATATTAGTTGAGGCCAAAGGCCTGAGTGAACAGATGGTGTTTGAGGTGTTTTTTGAAGGTGTCCAGAGTGTCTGCATTCCTGATTGCAGAGGGCAGAGAATTCCAGAGGGTGGGGGCTGCGACACTGAAGGCTCTGTTGCCAAATGTTTTCAGCTTGGAGCGCTGGATGGAGAGCAGCCTTTTGTCAGAGGACCGCAGGTGACGAGAGGGGGTGTAGGGCTGAAGGAGGTTAGAGATGTAAGCAGGGGCTAGGGAGTGGAGAGATTTGTAGGTTAGCAGGAGGAGTTTGTACTGGATGCGTGACTTGACCGGGAGCCAGTGAAGGTGGATGAGGGTAGGGGTGATGTGTTGCCAGGGCTTAGTGTGGGTGAGGAGCCTGGCTGCAGAGTTCTGGACGTACTGGAGCCTGTCCAGGGCTTTGCTGGTGACCCCGAACAGAACTCCATTGCAGTAGTCCAGACGAGAGGAGATGAAGGTATGAATGAATGTTTCTGCAACGGGGAGAGAGGGCCGGAGTCTGGAGATGTTTCGTAGGTGAAAGAAAGCAGTTTTGACAGTAGACCTGATGTGGGAGTTGAAGGTGAGGCTAGAGTCCAGAGTGACGCCCAGGCTGCGAACCTCAGGGGAAGGGTGGATGGAGCCGCCATCGATGGTGAGGAGCAGATCTCCAACCTTCCGGAGCAGTGTTTTTGGGGCCACAACCATGAGCTCTGTTTTGTTATTGTTGAGTTTAAGTCGATTTTTTGACATCCAGGCTTGGATGTCGCTGAGGGAGTTGACAAGTGACAGTGGGGGTAGCTGGGATGATGGATTGGTACTGATGTAGAGTTGGGTGTCGTCGGCATAGGAGTGGAAGTTGAGACCATGTCGGCGGATGATTTCACCGAGGGGGAGCATGTAGATGTTGAATAGAAGGGGGCCGAGCACTGAACCTTGCGGCACACCTTGGTTCACAGGGGCTGGGGGAGAGCTGGATTTTCCGATGGTCACAAACTGTTGCCTGTTGGAGAGGTAGGAATGGAACCAGGAGAGGGCTGTACCAGAGAGGCCAAGGTAGACGGATAGGCGGTTGAGTAGGATAGTGTGGGAGACTGTGTCGAATGCGGCGGAGATGTCCAGGAGGATGAGGATGCTGACGAGGCCTGAATCGGCGGCTATGAGGAGGTCATTGGTTATTTTAATAAGGGCCGTCTCTGTGCTGTGGTTGGATCTGAAGCCTGATTGGAAGGGTTCGTAGAACTCATGGTCGGACATATGATGGTGGAGCTGGGCAGCAACTGCTCTTTCCATGATCTTGCTAAGAAAAGGAAGGTTGAAGATCGGCCGGAAGTTGCTGGGGTCCTCGGGGTCCAGACCAGGTTTTTTGATGATGGGGGTGACAGCTGCTATCTTGAGGACGGCGGGAACCTTGCCTGATTCCAGGGAGGAGTTGATGATTTTAACAATGGTGGAGCAGAGAATGGGTAGGCAAGTTTTGACCAGGGCAGAGGGCATGGGGTCGAGGGAGCAGGTTGTAGCCTTAGCTTTTGAGACAAGTTTGGTAACCTGTGTGGCATCCACTGGTGCAAAGGAGGAGAGACAACATTGAGGCAGGTGTTGAGTTGAACGAACACTGACTGGAGGTGGTGTGGCATGTGGATGGGATGGGGCAGAGGCCTGGAGTTCCTGGTGGATGGAGTTGACTTTGTCCTCAAAGAAGTCAAGGAACCTGGTGCAAAGCTCGGGGGGGTCAATTGGGCGGAGTAGGCAGTTTATGGTGGAGAAGAGCATACGGGGGTGGTGTTGCTGGTCACCGATGAGTGAGGAGTAGTAGTGTGCCTTAGCTTTTGAGATGGCGTCCTTGTAGGATTTGACATGTTCTCTATATGCCTCCAGATGGACGGTGAGGCCAGATCTTTTGTGGAGCCGCTCCAGTTGGCGGCCAGAGGCTTTCATGGCACGGAGACTGGTGGTGAACCAGGGGGCTGAGTGGGTGAAGGAGACAGTGCGAGTAATGAGGGGGGAAAGTGAGTCGAGACTCAGGGAAAGAGCAGTGTTGTACTGGGCTACCAGTCTGTCAACCGAGGTGTCAGGAGGATCGGAGGCCAGGTGGCTAGCTATGAGGCTGGTTATGGCTGGTGTGCTCACTGATTTTAGGCTCCTGTAGGTGATTGTCCGCAGTACAAGCTATCTGGGGAGGGCGATAGGCACAGTGAACAGGATGGCATGATGGTCGGAGACAGCCAGGTTGAGGCACTGCAGGTGGGATGTAGTTGTGCCAGAGGTACATACCAAATCCAGGGTGTGGCCTTTGGCATGGGTGGGATCATGGACATGCTGTTCAAAATTGAAGCAGTCCAGAAGTGCCAGGAAGTCAGAGGCAAATGTGCAACTGGGTGAGTCCACATGAATGTTAAAGTCTCCAAGAAGGAGCGTAGATTGGGACATGGAGCAGATTGAGGTGAGTAGCTCAGATTGAGGTGAGTAGCTCAGATAGTTCCGACAGGAAGATGGCAGAGGCTTTGGGGGGGGCGATATATAAGAACAGCCTGGAGCTGTGCAGATCCAGATAAAGTGATCCGGTATCTTTGGTCAATTTCGTAGTATAGTTATTTAGATCTCTTAAGATGAAGTCACTAGACTCATTAGACTCATCTGTGCTGGTTTCAACTGCAATTGTGCTGCAGTCAGAGATATTAAATACAACGTTGGACTTGATAACGATACTACGAAATTGACCAAAGATACCAAATCAGCTCTAAGAAATGTATTTTGATATGCTCTGTCTTGCTCACTGCTAAGATAAACCTCTAGTAATCCCTGCAGGGAATGCAGGTGTATGTTTCCAATATGAAAGAGACAATTGTATACCACCTAGCATGCCCTCTAATGCTGAACGTTATAATTGTATAATAATAAAGAATGACCCAAAGTAAGAGGGGGTTCAATGCTTAACACAGCTGATGAAGAGCCTGAGACAGCAGGTCAACTTCATGCACTACGCTGCCTGAGCTCCCAGGCTAAATGTCTGCTGCCTGTACTGACAGAGCGAAAGAACTGAGCGGGGACAGATGTAGAGAATTAATAGAATGACTTGCTTAATAATTCTCCTTCACTTTGTATGTCCCACCCCCGGCTTGACAATCAGAAACAAAATGATAGTTTGAAAACCTTGAAAACCACTTATGTGTCCTCTTCTCCTCTCCTCTCCATGTAACCCGGCACCCTCCGCCTTGTTCGGTAACTCCGTAGGCTCCCATTGTCTTAAGTTGCAGAATGTCTGTTTTTAGAAGTTTCTATTTGGGACAGACTGTTCTCCTGCTTCCTGACTTTAAAATGTCAAGACATTCTGGGTCACTGTGAATAGAAAGGCAAACCAACACGACGGCAAATGCTATATTGTGTGCATACAATACCGCGTTCCAATTTCCCAAAGATAAGCTAACAGCAGAAATAAATAGCAACAGAAAGTCTGATAACATTGTGTGGCCACGCTGCATCTATTATTGCCATTGATTCTTGATAAGCAAACAGAAGAGACATTCGGAGGGAGGCGCGAGATGAGGACTAAATATAACCTAATACATTTTCCAGGCCATAGTACTGTTCTCTGAGAAAGAGACAGATATCAACTGAAAAGAAGGGAGATGCGCAGCAGCTCAACAATAATCAAGCTTCATAAATAGCCAGGCTGTTACTTGCTAACAAAGGCCTCAATCGCTAAATCAGGCGTCCAGAGGGAGGAACGGTAAGCTCTGGGAATGAAATGTAGCAACTGACAGGAAACAAGAGCTTTGGAAAGCGCTTGTTTCCTGTCAGTTGAAGCCAACTGCGACCGAAGTTCACATCAAAAGTATCAAAGAGTGCAGAAACTAGATCCACCCTGGAAGAGGTGATCAGAGATAAAGCGTTGAAAATCACAGCAGAATCCGCCGGTGGTGACAGTTTGACGGGAAACGGCCCGAACCGGCATGCGAGTGACACTGGTTTGACAGCCGCACAGCAACTTCCTGCCAGCAGAGTGGAGACGAGTGACAGCAACAGCACTCTCCCTCTAGATGCTAATGTGGGCCACGCATGCTTCCTCTGCTCTCACTCCTACATTACAAATCATCTGCTGACAAGCTATTCACCAAAGAGTGGCAGTGATTTACAAGAGGAAGGTTCCTGGCTTTTTTCCAACGTGTCAGCGAGGTCCACATTTTTTAAAAAGACACTCAGTTTGTGAGCAACTGTTTCTCTTGGAGTCTCATTGTTGTCATTTGTTCATTTTTGTTGTTTACTATTTTGTATTCATGTGTTAACAGGTTGGGGGAGTCTATATTCGTACATCATGTGTAACTAATCACAACACATGTAACAACTCTTAGCTTGTTTGTGTAAAGTACTATTTGGAAAGCAAAAAGCAAAAGGGCCGATCTTTCTCTAATTCAATGTTTATTTAGATTTGATATTGCTCTATCGACAAAGCAACTTAGTAAAGTGGAAATGTAATATACAAATATATTAAGAATAAACTGAACAGAGGCAGAACTGGCTGTACTGCTGGGAGCATGAAGGAGATACATATTACATAAAGAAATAAACCCAGCCGTGGTAGGCCAGGCCTCAGCACTGAGGGAGAAATATAAGGGGGAATATTAGAAAATGAAAATGAAGATGTGAGAGATAAAGATATCAAGGGAGGCATAACTGTTACGGCAGCCCACCGCTTACAAGGCTGGTTTGTTAGACTGTAGGGATCAAAGGGGTCCTGTGATTGGCTGGAGGGGGTGGAGGGGAGCTCTGGTTGGCTACAGGGCAGGACGTTGTTATGCCTGAGAGGTTAGAGCCTCGGGGGTTAATCGTGTGCGTGTGTGGGTTTGTGAGAGGGTGTTACCGGTAGGGGTCGGCGTCTAGATGGATAATCCTCTCTGACTATAGTGTGTGTGTGTGTGTGTGTGTGTGTGTGTGTGTGTGTGTGTGTGTGTGTGTGTGTGTGTGTGTGTGTGTGTGTGTGTGTGTGTGTGTGTGTGTGACAGAGTTGCTTCGCTGTGTTCAAAGTGTTTAAAGATAACTGTGCGTATTGCTGCTCATGTATTCATATGTATGTGAACATGACTTATTGTTTATACACTTGATGTGTTCTGCCTGTGATTGATTATTCTTGAATTAGTTGCAACAACTAACACACGATTATACAACTGAAGAAATGTTCCCTTCAAGAATAAAAGAGAAATAAAAGATCTGTCACAGTCTGCTTTCTCACTCACCTATGTTCTGCATTAACATTCCTTAGTCACCTGGGAGTCACACACACTCTCTCTCTCTCTCTCTCTCTCTCTCTCTCTCTCTCTCTCTCTCTCTCTCTCTCTCTCTGTTGCACCCATCAGCTCCATTAGTATTTAGGCCCACTTCACTTTCACCTCAGTGCCAGAGCGTACTTTGCAGCATGCCAGTCTTTCCCGCATTACCCTTCAGATTGCTCTCCCGGTTTCGACCCTGCCTGTCCCTGACCAGCCTGCCTCGCCTGCTCCCTGACCCGTGCTGTACCTGCGACTCCCGTCCTGCTTTCTCCTGGAACCCTCGCCTGTCCCCGACCAGCCCTTTGCCTCCTATCTGCCGTTTTGTCTCCTTCCAGCCTATTGCCTTCAATAAAGCTGATTACCGACTATCCCTGGTTTCCCGTGTTCTGCATGTTGGTCCTCAGCTCCTTTGTGACAATATCATAACGATTGTATGCCAATCAAAAGTGTATGGATAAAATAGCATATGTGAAGAAATGGGTGAAACTACGTGGGTTAGTATGCAGTGTTGGAAAGTACCTATACCTATAGAGTACTATACTTCAGGACAATTTCCATGTACTTCTTCTTTACTTGAGTTTATACATGTTCATCTACACTATTCCTGCACTCTTTGAACTCCACATGATTTCTTTGATAATGTCAGTTACTTTACAGCAACATATGGAAACATACATTATAAAGTATTGTTATAGTTTGTTATTATTCGCAACTTTATTGATGAATTCACAAGCTTCTCAGAAGTATCTACAAAGACGTTGAAATCAGTGTCCACATTGAAGTGGGGTATACACTAATGCAACCATAATCATGGTAATTATAATGAGTATAATAACTATAAAACATAAATAATATGAATTGGCTCATTCTGTTACGTTTGGTACATTACTTTAAGTATGCTTTGATGCTAACACTTCACTCTCGTATGATTTTGATGCAGGACTTTCTTGTATTTCTACAATGTAAAAACAAATTAAAAAGTGAAATATCTGAGCGAGTTATGATGTATAACTATATGCAACTATGGGTTTAATGCTCACAAAAGTACATATTACATAACCATATCTTTTATTTTATGCATTTTCTCAAATGTGCAGGAAAAAAGGGAATGATTAGATTTATTATTCCTCTCATCTATTAGATAAGGAATATCCTAACATAAACTGATCCGTTGACATTCTTGCCACGTTGACAACAAATATATAATATGTTCTTAGCGAGTCATATTGTGATAAAGAGTGTCTTTAGCTGATTCCCTACCAGTCAAGTTGTTGTGACATCACCTGAGAAGCACAACACGTAATGCACTGCTTTGAATCAAAACTGTTATTGTGTGTATTTGTTGTTTCTGAATATAAAAGCATTCTTAAAAACAGAACACAATATAGTGTAGCGTAACAAAAAGCTTCTCTGAAGTGGTGACAGACTTCCTGAATCCAACCAGAGGAGCACATCTCCTACTGAACTGTTGATTATAATTATTAGAGTACACTTCGCCCACTCCCCTCAGCTCCTGGTGTGCTGGGGAGGCTGCACCACACCGGGCTGTAATCAATATTTCACATGGACCCAAAGAGAGGAGAGCAGGCTGCATTACACGTGCACACAGGTGTAAGTGACACCGGGCCATTCCCCTGCAGGCCGAGAGGCAGAGTAAATGGGGTCAGCAGCTCAAGGACTTGAACGCCACACTAAATATAGTCCATTATTGACCGAAATGAAAACAATTCAGAGGAAGAGGAAGGTGAGGAGACGGAAGATGGGATGAGATTGCTTCTCAGTTGACGCTGTCTTTGGATTTTAAGAGTAGCAATTATTTCTGATCCACGTCCTTTCTACATGCAACACAGCAGCGCTTTGATTCTGTGTTGCTCTTTCCTTCTGCTCGTTGAGATCTTGAAGAAAAACAAACTCCTATATGCGTGTGTGTGTGTGTGTGTGTGTGTGTGTGTGTGTGTGTGTGTGTGTGTGTGTGTGTGTGTGTGTGTGTGTGTGTGAGCTGTATGCCTTCAGTCTTTTATCTGCTAGGGTAGTAAACACACACACACACACATCAAGTACTGCAGCCTCTGTGGAGATCTTCTCTTTCCAGTTTTAATCAGCGGTGTGTGTGTGTGTGTGTGTGTGTGTGTGTGTGTGTGTGTGTGTGTGTGTGTGTGTGTGTGTGTGTGTGTGTGTGTGAGTGTGTGTGTGTGTGCTCGAGTCTGACTCAAAGTGAACTAAGTAAGAGACGGTGTTACGCTTTGAGTCGTTGTCTTTGAGGTCAGACCCACAAACAAGCTTCTTGTCAGGAAACCCTTTCCTCAGCAGCGCAGTGGTCTTTGTTAAAGGCCACTCTGTGGTCCACGAGTAAAGAAAGGCTGACCTCGGTAAGAGGGAGAGAACGGGAATCTGCAGCACTGATTGCCAGGGTTTCCAATACACCAATTCAACCAGACGATATGTATTTCATTGTGTCTTATTATTTAATAAAAAAATAAATGTTAAAAAGCAATTACAATACAATAACAATGACACCTTTCCCCTCCATTGACTCCTTTAAAGACTCCTCTAAAGACTCCTCTGTGACCGGACTGTCCTGTGTCTGTTTGTCCCGCTGTAACCTGTCTCATGGTCCGTATTGTGAGCCTCTGTGTTACATGTTTGTAATCATTGTTCAATTGTTATTAATATAAGATACACTATATATATATATATTTTTTTAAAGTCAGTTTTAACGACTGACTTTTGAAGATCTGTCCACAAATACAAAAAAAAAGCTTCTTAGCTTGCTTTGCAATTAAAGCATTGTTTATTAATATACACAATAATGAATGAAGAAATCAATACTTGAAGTATTTATGAGTAAATAGATACATAAATACACATAGAAAATGAACTATCGAATTTAAGACATGCACTCAGTTTTTTTTATTTTATTGTCGTTTTCACAATGCTGTTTTGCTATTTGAATCTTTTAAATGTGCTTTATGAATACAATGATCTAGCCATGACATCGTTGAAATGGGCCAGAGGTGCCATTAATACCAGTCAACAAATAACCACGGCGCCAGTCTTCATCGGTGTAACAGCTGAATAATGTACTTCCATTCATAACAATGTATTCCAACTATCTTAAATGCGAAAGTATTTACAAGGCCATCCTTTTAAAACATTGATATTCCCAAATGAAACTTCAGTTGCTCGAGTTGGCACAGAAATCAGATAATAAGATCCTCGCTGTTTTTGAGTGGCCGTTGGGTTTCGCGGTGTCTTTAACTTCCTGTGTTGCACTGAAGTGAGCTGGGCCGCTTCTATCACCCAGTAAACAGTAAACACAATCAATAGAGAAATCACCTCAGGCGACCGCTCCCCTCCTAATGAGAACCAACCATCCCTCGGTTCAGAATCCAGTGATACGAAAAGAGAATGCAGCAACTGTATGTCTGCCATTTCTACAGAAAGCAACCGCTTGGAACAGAGTAACTGAATACCTGTCTGGTGGTCAGTCTTGGTGTGTGTGATTGATTAAAGGCCCTTCTTGAGGAAAGAGGAATGTTATTCACCCACCACACCAGACCAGCTACATACTGTACTCGTAGCCTATCGTTTAGTCTGTTGGATTAAACAGCCCCTGGGTTCGTCAGCAACACATTCTTAGAGTTCTTTACTCTGATCTCGTGCTGGATATTGAGCAGCTGGAGGGTTGAGTGCTTTGAAGTTTTCCTTTGACAAAATAGGTCATTACGGTTCAGTTGCATTTACTAAAACTCGGTTAAGGTTAGAGGAAGATCAGCCAACTGGTAGACCATAAACCACACTGACCTTGGTATGAGAAAGGACACAGACCAAAGTCGACTGTTTCCCTAGAGGTCTTTGAGCACAATACCTTTACTGAAGCTCAGTGGTTATTTCTACGGCTGAAGAACCACCAATGTCAGAACAAAGTTAACACTGGTCATTTTTATGAGGAATCATTAACAATCGATCAGTCCATTCCTGGTGGGACAAGTGTTGTTCACATATGGGACGTTTAACCCTTTGTTGAAGTTGATAAGTGATGTGGAGTGTGTCCAAAGAGAAGCTACATTGCACAGGACAGTACAAGTTACATCTTTAACTGTAGATTTGTTTAATATAACCTTCTTTATTCATCCTAAACAGAGAAAATCAATGTCCTCGGAAACAGACACTGAGACAACACCTCATCTTTTGAGCTGGTACTTGGGTTCAAACACGACAACCGTTGACTAGTTGTCAGACCAAAGGAGAACAAACTGCGATGGCATGATTTGCTTCAGTGCTTTATTGCAATCGATGTTACCGCCGGCATATGTTAGGCTCGCAGGGGTTAAGGAAGGTCTCTGCAGAGAGCAGCGGGGGGGTAACTGGCCCAGAGAACGGACCTGTAATGCCCTGATGGTGTGATGAGGCAATCAAAGAAGGGATTGACAAGGTTGTGACCTGTGTGCACCAGTGTGTGCTCGTCTGCTCTCAGTTCAGTGACTGTGTGTTATCCGAGGGGTCGGAGAGGGCAGGGAGCAGCGGGGCTTTCATGGTAAATAATCCAGGAGCATTGATCGTTTATTTTTAGCTTGATCTACAAATACATTTGCTTCACAGTTCTGTTTTATTATATTACTAGACTGTGTTTAAAAAAACATCCATTGCACGCACTGAATTTACTGAAACGTTGACTTCAATTACATTTACTATGTCAACAAAGGAAACATAATTGTATTAGGTTAGGTGAAAGGAATAGTATTAAGTTCAAATATTAGGTTCCACTTAATAGTATTGCTTTCAATAGTTAACGTTTCAGTTTTTTAGACCAACTGATTGTTTATATAGCTAACATGAACCTAAACATACTAATACAAATGATTATAAGTTGCTTCTGTTTTCAATCACAAGACATCTTGGTCATTTGATTTGTTTTGTTTTTAGTAAACCGATATTATCAATCCCCACGTGTAAGCCCTACATGCAGCTGAATCCCAACCAACAGCTTGCCCAGCAACTGAACTGCACCATGCCAGTTAAACACGATCAGAGTGAATATCCTGTATCACATTCTGTCTAATCTATTTCGCTCAGGAAACAAAGGATTTCAAATGAACCACTGTGTCCACTAGCCATGATGTCCGTTTCATCCCAAATGAGCCAGTCATTATCTTGGATTAGAGGTTTTTCAGTTTGACAAAAATGCCGCCTGCTTGGCCCTGAAAATGGAGGTTCGGATGGAATCATTTATCAGCGATGTGTTGGGGCTGGTGGACAGGTCTACTCTGTCGGGGGTAACTGTCAGCTAAGAATGAAATACAGATTCGATGAAGTGCCAATTAAAGCTAAATGTAAGAAGATAACAGTAACGTTAAATAAGTCTAATCTGGTTTTATCATGTTTTACCTGATCTCCAAAAATGGCTGGTTACTGTGAGCAGATTATTTGTTTAACTTTAAATCCAAATGGTAAATGTTGAATTAAGAAAACGGGACATAACACAACAGATTACAAGGCTTGATTATTCCATATTCTACAGACATGAATGTACAGTAAATATTTTTATTTTGGTGGCACGATTAAAAAAAACAAAGTTCACCGAGGATTAAGCACAAATATGGCGTTTTAAAAATAATTTCCTTCGCTACTACATCCATGGAAAAGACAGAGTAATATAGTTTTGATCACGTTTGTCCCCTATCCATCCATCACACTTCCTCCCTCTACTATTCGCCCCAGACATTATGTATCCTTCCTCATTTATGAATTTGACAGCAAGCAGTGAGAGGGGAGACAGGGTAAGGGGGGGATCGGTCCCTTTAGATCTCACCCAGATGTATCCTTTAATCCTGTAATTACCTGCAATTATAGTACCAGAAGCAAGGGATGAAGTGATCATATTGCACTCTGAATGAATGACTAATTTCGGACACATTTCCACTTAATACGTTTTATCTCCTCTCCCAGTTCTCGCTGTGTTCTTCTCATTCTCTTATCTCTCCTCAAGATTATTCACCTCCGCCAATCTATTCCTGTCATTGTCCTGGGTGTAATTCATCTGTTTTTTATCCTGAAAAGCCAGGGCAACAGAAGGAGAGAAAAACAGAG
>NW_027263240.1:25000-100259 GCF_902827115.2 Pseudochaenichthys georgianus
AAAAGTTTCAAATATCTAGTAACCTTCTCAATATTGAGTTAGGGAAAATCTAATTTGGGTTTTTCTCCTATAAGGCAGAATAAAACCTGCTGCTCATGCCAGACATATCATTTTATCAAGAAGGACGGTCCCAACAATTAAATATGACAGGGTATTCAATGATAATTCTTATATTCTAAAAAGATGAAGTCTATTTATCATGAAATACAGCAAGTAAGTATGTCAATTACTGACGTGTGAAAGAAATCCTGTACCAAAGTGCCATTCTCCTATACGTCAACATTCATAAATATATATATTTTGATACATGCAAGTACAAGTGCACGGAATCTGAGAAGAGACATTTTTACTCTCTGAAAATGAACTAATGCCCAGATTATTGCTATTCAGCTTACAAGAAACATGCCAAAGAAACAGATTGAATGTGACATTTAATAGTACCTTTCTCTCTTTGAGCCAACAAGTCCTCCAACTCATACGACCAAATAAGCCGATTGTTCAGGCCCTTATTACGACCAAATATGTCGTTTGTTCAAGCGCTTAATACGTCCTATAATTACGTTTTAAAGTTTCCGTCATCTAGTGCTCCCGTTGAATGCTAACGTTACAGATGGTCGTTTGTTCGATCTCAGTGCTGCATTTGATACTATCGACCATGATATCCTATTGCAAAGACTAGAGCACTTAGTTGGCATACAGGGAACTGCTTTAGGCTGGTTTAGGTCCTATCTATCTGAACGCTCTCAGTTTGTACGTGTCAACGATGAATCTTCCACGCAAACCAAAGTTAGCCATGGAGTGCCACAGGGTTCAGTGCTCGGACCTATTTTGT
The DNA here is from genome assembly GCF_902827115.2 of Pseudochaenichthys georgianus. Taxonomy (NCBI): domain Eukaryota; kingdom Metazoa; phylum Chordata; class Actinopteri; order Perciformes; family Channichthyidae; genus Pseudochaenichthys; species Pseudochaenichthys georgianus. The sequence goes on from NW_027263240.1 coordinate 25,833, forward strand.
TCACATTATATATGCTTCCGTTAGGCAATATTATAAGGAATCATTCTGTAAACTTTCATTGTTATGCGGATGATACTCAACTATATTTATCAATCAAGCCTGATGAAATTAATCATCTAAATAAAATTCAAGACTGCCTCAAGGACTTAAAAACGTGGATGACCTTAAACTTTTTGATGTTAAACACGACCAAAACTGAAGTTATTGTACTCGGCCCGAAGAATCTACTAAACAAATTATCTAAAGATATACTAACTATGGATGGCATTAATTTGGCCTCCAGTGAGACTGTAAGGAATCTTGGTGTTATATTTGATCAGGATTTATCCTTTAACGCCCACATAAAATCAATTTCAAGGACCGCCTACTTCCATCTACATAACATTGCAAAAATCAGGCATATCTTGCTTCAAAACGATGCAGAGAAACTAGTCCATGCATTTGTTACTTCAAGGCTGGATTATTGTAACTCGTTATTATCAGGATGTACCAAGAAGTCAGTTAAGTCGCTTCAGCTGATTCAAAATGCTGCAGCTCGTGTACTAACCAGAGTTAGGAAAAGGGACCACATTACTCCTGTTCTGGCTGCCTTACACTGGCTCCCTATAGAACACAGGACAGAATTTAAAATTCTTCTTCTCGCCTACAAAGCCCTTAATGGGCAGGCGCCATCTTAACTTAAAGAACTCATTATACCCTACTGTCCTACTAGGGCATTGCGTTCCAAGAATGCAGGGTTGTTGGTTGTTCCTAGAATCTCTAAAAGTACAATGGGAGCCAGAGCCTTTTCTTATCAAGCTCCACATTTGTGGAATCAGCTTCCAGTTTGTGTTCGGGCGGCAGACACCCTATCCGTTTTTAAGAGTGCGCTTAAGACCTTCCTTTTTGATAAAGCTTATAGTTAGGGCTGATTAGATTCAGCCCCTAGTTTTGCTGATAGAGGCTTAGTTTGTCAGGGGACATCTTACTTCTTCCTTCTCTCTGTCTATACCTGTGTACTCTCATGTTCCGATTAACCCAGCTTCCCCAAATGTCTTTCTTTTTGGTGTCTATATACGCTGGGATCCGGAGTCATGGATGATCCTGCGGTCCTGGATTCTTTTTTCAGAGGTTTTGATAGGCTAAAACATCGATTGTTTTAGCTAATCAATGCATGTCGGGATATGGTGTTCATATGATATGAAATCGGAAAAAAAATTTTTTAAATAAAATAATACTTTATTCCGAGTGTTCTTGCTTTTCTCTTTGGAAGTCATCACATAACGGCATTGTAATACACGGTTCGGCTGCATTAAATATTACATATCTGCCGTCGATATTTATTTATAGAGCCCTGATCAGAAGACCTTTTGACAAACTGTAAGAAATGCCGCCAAAACTGAATACGTAACGTGGATCATAAATATGTTAGCAATTAAACAACATCTTCCATTTATTTTCACACAATACCTCTCCTTGCAGTATCAACACTAATTCGGCAGACTTTTATATTTGATCCAATTGGTATATAGGTTATATTTACACCATAACGGTGCACAGCTGATAGAAAGGGATTTGTTAGTAGTTTTTAAAGATATTGAACTACCTTTCCAACTCCTCATGCAGTTGACTGTTACAGGTCTATACAGGTTCATGGTACAATGCATAAGCTTCAAATCGAGAGACTGAAACTGTATTTTCCTTTACCGTTCTGTTTTAATTTCACAATAAAGTTAATAGTCATATTATCTTTGATATTATTATGTTTTATTAAATACACCACTGATGTTGTTGAATAAGTCTTATTTGATGAAAACATTTAAATATTAAGAGTAGCCTACATACAAAATTGAAAATATCAAGAAGATACTGTCGTGATCGCTACAATAAAACAGTTTAGTGCAGGACGTCCAAAGATATTAACAGGAGGATGTGCAAAACAGACAAACTAATGAGGCTTTATTTAAACATTAAAGATTACTTTAAGTTAAGGTCTTCTTTTGAATAAGAAAAAAACGTTGGGGTTATCCACAGATAAATATTAAGTCTGACAAAGTACTTAATGTCCAATATATTGCATAGTTTATTTTGGCACTTGACAATCACCATCCCTGAATTTGACTCAGGTGTAACTAAAGTCTGATTTAAGGGTTGTTTATATTTCACATCATTAATCAGAATCTGCAAAGTAACTAAAATACATGTAGTGGAGTAAAAATACCAGATTAACCTCTGAATTGTAGTTGAGTAGAACAAAGTAGTATGCTGCTGTAACAAAAACATTTCCCAACTTGGGATCAATAAAGTATATCTTATCTTAAGATGATCGATGGCTACTGCCATATTTGCAAAAGTTGCCTCTGAACCTTGACAAGTGCATGGTTCAGGCTTATCAATTAACAACAGGAGGGGTCACAGACATAAGACCAGCTGTTAAATAAAGCTCTTCTGACCTTAGGTGTCATGTGGGAATATTAATTCACCCATTTATTAATTATATGTTTTAAATTTGATAACACCACTGTGTTTCATATCCCCTAAACCTCCAGGGTGTACACAGTTTAATACTGGCAACTTCTAATTGTGGGAAATACGAAAACATCTTATAAAGAGACGTGCCATAGAACATGTTGCGAAACACACAATAGCCAGCATGTGTATAGCCAACAATTCCAGTTTTGGAAAGTCTGCCGTGGTTCCATTCCATTTCAAAGAGCTGTTGACGCTCAGCGTAACCTTGTCGCACTGCCACTCCAATATCCAATCACAGGGCTTGATGACTAATCACAGGGTTTGTAAAGCAAGGCGGATGTTGTAGTCCAAACGATAGCTGGGGATTCTGGGTAGTGTAGTGTCTTCGGAAACTGTTGCGTCTAAATTCCGAAAAAACGATTTGTTTCTCTGAATCGAAGGTTAAAAACACAAAAGCATTGTACACAATTTAAACCAATCAATATTGTGTAATTAACAAGTATAAACTGAAGTTTTTTAGTGGATTACACAGATATCACTGTGTAATCATTTGACAGTGAAGGGAATATATCCGGTTTTATTATGAAAACTTCGAAACCGGAAAAACTGTTTTCACCCACGCTAACTTTACATGGAAGCTGCATACACGTTATCCTGACGAGACCTCAGATCATCTTCGTAATATCTATCAAACTATAGATCCTACACATCCACTGGACGTGGATTCTAAAAGTACAATATACACTTCTCGCCAGAAATCGAATCAAAAAGCATTAATGGTCAAACTATTCCACATTTAGGATTTTCCAGAGAGGGTTATTTGGGAATAAACGTCCCTCCAGAGCGTTTGCAATGAACGGGCCGGGAGCATGTTGTTTCTGACACAACCACTAGAGCACCTCTAGTGGTCGTGTAAGAAACAACATACACTTTAAAAAGTGTCTCTGGGTCGTAATAAGGGCATGAACAATAATAATAATAATACATTATATTTCTATAGCGCTTTTCTTGAACCCAAAGACGCTTTACATTTGGGAGGGAGGGTAGACAAACAAAACAAAACCAAAAAGAAACAAACGGCCTATATGGTCGTTTTTTGTAGGAGGACAGGCTGCTTTGAGCATCAGTTACCTTTGTGCTTTGTCATGCAATAGCATACACATGTTGTAGATTATAATTGTTCAGTTAATGACTTCCCTGATGAATGCGGCAACACATAATCAGAGCTTCTGCTGGGTATGCAATTCTCTTGTAGAGATAATTGTAACAAGGAGTTCTGAATTCAGATATTGCTGTAATGTTAAAGGGATAGTGGAAATTGAACCCCAAATAGTTTCGTTTTAACTTATATACAAGCATAATTACGTACCAAAACAATCACACCTGATTAAAAAAATATAATAATTGCCTTACGCATGTTAGAAGCACTTTATTGCAGCTTCCCCGAACTTTTTTAGAAACGAAATGATCGATTCAGCCAAACCGGAAGTGAGGAAAACTCAGAAAGACGAAACGATAACAAACAATGGCGTCTATGCAGAATGAACGTGGAAGGGCAAATATACCAGACAAAGAAGAAGGATTGTACGAGGTATCCAGTGATGATAGAGAGTCAGAAACATCCTCTCGGCTTTCCTGCGAAAATGTAGTTTTAGGAACTGAATCTGAATCCGGTTCAGTAAGCGACGATGGTGAGAATATTGAGCCAGACGATGGACCATTACGTCCTTATTTGTTCGAGCCCGAGGTGATGGAGTTAGTTCACGGCATGGGCAATGGCGAGGATGACCAGGACCAGGCGCCAGATGATGCACCCCTACGCACAAATAATCTTGACTGGTAGGTCCCTAAGCATAGCTCACGCTAGGCGCTATATTATATATTGCAAAAGTTGGCATGCATGCACTGTAGGCCTATGGCTATGCCCGAGGATGACTGCATGTAGGGTACATTTCATAACATACCAGGGTCAGGTTCACATAAATTATATTGTCACATTTATGATTGTATATGTAACAGCCTTATGGGCATTAATTACATGAATACATTTAAATGAATTGTATACTAGCATGATATACAGCTAGAGCCAATCGGTCTTTTGACGTAGTATGGTCCTAATCCTAGGCTAGCCAGGCTGCCCGTCAAGTGTAGGCTGTACGCACAGTACTGTTAGTCTATCATGTCTATATGATGACTGTAGTGTACACATTCGACACTGTGTACCGGATTATCGGATGACGAGGCCTCCGGTCGCCTAATCGACAGGCAATAAATGGCGTTGTACACAATGGTACAGGCTAATGATGCATTAAATCAGCCAGAAAACATAATAAAATACTTGTGCCTCGTCCAATGTTTGTGCCCGTCTTCCTTTGTTTTCGTCATCACCCGAAGATTCCCGAAGTATTTCGTTTCATTGAGAGGGCGTGGTCGGGAGCAGTAAAATTGAAAATAAAATGAAACTAGGCGCATGAAATAAAAAAAAATGGTTTATTATGCTTATTTTTAATAAAAATACATAAGTTAAACCCAAAATTCGCGGATTTCCACTATCCCTTTAAGCTGCTCGGCTAAAATGTGTGAGATTTAAATCAGATCTTTAACCAAACACCCTGTAAGGATGCCATGAGAATATAACTTACTTAAAAGGTGTCTTTTTGGAGTGACATAGAATTTGAAAGTACACAACCGGAAAACATCTCCTTCTTCCTTCAGACTTCCTCACAGAGCCCCTCCTCTAACACACACGAGCGCGCACATGACCAATTAGGGCACGAGATAAGTTTGTGCACAGATGGAAGGCTGACAGGCAGGTAGGCCATCCAGTTACTTTAGCCGGGCCGGCTCAGATGATTGGTCGTGCTTTTTACAGCGCCACGGCTTCCACATATGACATTTTTTTATGTATTTATTGTCAAAGCATTTAATTTATTCATTGCTATCGGGATGTTAAGAGCATTCCATGGAATATAACAAAGAGTGTTTCTGAAATAAATTACAAATCCCACCTTTAAGTAAAAGTAGTAATAATACAGTGTATAAATACTGAGTTAAGTAAAAACCCTGCATTCATAATGTGATGTATGAAAGTATTAAAAGTCAAATGTACTTAAAGGACAAAACTTAGTCTTTATGCAGAAAGGCCATTGTCTGAAAAATTGACATTATGTCACTGGATTGTAATTAGTGATTCAATAATAATAATAATAATAATCATTGTTTTGATTTTGCTGCTGGTAAAGCTGTTGCTAATTTTGATGAATGGGGCGAAGCCCGCGAGCTAGTTTAGGCCGTCAGCTCGAGTACCAATGTACATTAACACGTGACGCGCCTCGTCCCTCTCACAACCAACCAATCACATTCTCCTAAACCTGCCGCTCTATTCAAGCTGCCAGATCTGCTGCCTCTGCCTCGCTAATGCTGCTGCTGCTTCCACGATGATGCTGTGTTCATGTTCCTGCTGCGGTGTTTCACGTCGCTGCTGCTTGCCTGCCCCCCCACCACCCCAGCTTCAATCCCAGCTTCCACCTGTAGGCTCGGGGGATAGTTATCTAATCATCACTCAATGTTCTGTGTACATCTGTGGAGTGATGAGGCCCGAGCCTAGACGCCAAACTCAAACTATATGCTGCTTCTGATAAACATGTCAAAGAAACACGCGAGTTGTCTGACTGAACTGTGTATACTGCCACGTATCCTAATCCGAGTAGGCTACATCATAATGTATTTGCTTATTTAATGTTATATGTAATTAGGGATGGGTACCGAGCCCCGGTATTAAACGGGCCCCGGGGCTGAATTATTAAAGACCGTGGTACCGTTAAACTCCGACGTTATCAGTCTTGTTATCGGTACATAAAAAATGTATCATGTGTATTATTGCTACACAAACATTATATTGCAGTTTTAGTTTCGCCAACTCCATTTCTAATACGCAAAAAGACTGCAAAATGCTTCATTTTTAGTATTTTCGATCTCTCTCCCCCGCCTGCTTGCGAGGGGGCGGGGCAGTTTACACACACGCTCTGCTACATGCAGCTACATGCAGCAACACACGCACACGCACACACACACACACACACACACACACACACACACACACACACACACACACACACACACACACACACACACACACACACAATGGCGGAGAAAACGCGCTCCGAGGTGTGGTTAAACTGTACCCGTCTCGATGTGGACAATGTTCGTTGCCTACAGTGCAATAAGAGTTTAGCATGTAAGGGCGGTAACACGAGCAATGTGTCTAAACATTTAGCAAAAGTGCCCCACATCCAGACGGAGGAATGCACCGGGTTCAACTGTCTTTCTAGTAGCTCTGTAGCCCCGTCCACGAGTAACGTTTCCACGTCAGGTGTTATGCATGCTAGCAGCAACACACGCAGTTAACTACATTATACAAACATGGGTTAATGATGAGAGGAAACCGAGTTATTTAGTTTGTTAAAGTTTCAGCTATTCTGTTTACAGTTCTGTCATCACATTATTTAATATGATTTGTTAAAACACTGTTGTTTATTTTGATGTGAAATATTATGTATTTAATTTAAATAAAAAGCAATGTTAGTTTTGTTCACAATTTGTTTATTTTCATTTTTCATTTAATCGTTTATTTGAATAGGGACAATGCACATGAATGAACACTTTAGACAAATAATGCTTCAAGTGTAAATATGCCGTATTTTATATTTGAGCTAATTTCCATTCGTAGTCCCTGACATACAACATTTAGTTAGTTTACCTCGTTTTTTCTCTCCAAAAGAACCGATAAGAGTACCGTTAAAAGACCGGACCGATAAGCGGTATCGATAAAAGAAGTAGTACCGTTAAAACCTTAACGATACCCATCCCTATGTGTAATTGAATGTAGTGGAGTAAAAAGTTGAATATTTGCCTTAAACTGTAGTGGAGTAAAGGAACTGTAAAAAGAGATGTTCTTAGTTACTTCCCAACACTGGTGAGCCAATTATTCTTTTTTAAATAAAAGTCATTTGGATGGAAAACCTAATACGAAAACATCTATGAGGTCAAAGTTAATTACAATGTCATCGGTCTAACTGTGTCCTGTCAGGGGGAAACTCACCTGATGAAACGGTGACTTTGAGAATAAACGGTCAGCTTTATACTTTTATTTGATGCGGCTCAAAAGATAAGCACTATGAAAATCCTTTTGAATTCCCCCATCAAAAAATTACAAACGTTCATGTTTTCATTTTGAAGCTTTCAGTAGCTCTCCCTAAAGAACTGTCATGCAGCACTTTTTTCTGTATGGTGTGACTGAGTGTAACTGAATACACACTTTACCGATAGTCATGTACGTTTAAAGAGGCCCTTTTACACTTTTCAGGTTTTCCCTTTGCTGTAGTGTGTTATATAGTTGTTGTGCATGTACATGGTATGCACAAGCTCAAATAAGAGTAAGATAAAGATATAAAGACAACAATGAAATACTTAATATCACATGTCCATATATGTAGATTTCAACAGTCCAAGCTGTTCTGCCAGCCACAGTGCAAGTCACTCCTTTAAGTCCCACAGCCCGGTGTAGACAGGTCTGCTACTCTACACCGACAGTTAACTCAATATAACCAAATCTACCTAGCAACGACAGTGTGTGTTTTAGGGAAGATACACACTTTCACACATTTTAACAAAGAGGTGTCTGACACCTTGTCAGGGAGTGATGCTGTCAAACAGTTGAACACACACATTCACACACAAGAACAGTCACACATGCGCACAACGTGTACACTGTAGCACCAGAACACAACAGTGCATGTGCACACCGAGGGGTGTGAATTGTTCTAAACGTTAGAGAGAAGTAGACAGACGGTGCCAGGAGGGCGGACTGACTGATGTGTGCTGGTGAATGTCCGGCTTCACTTCTTGTTTTCTACCTCCCTGTCCTCCCTATCTTCCTGACCATTGGACACTTGATGGAATGGATCTCACCGTTGTATGATATATGACCTTTCATTGTGTTTGCTATTGGCTGTGCAGGAAGTTAGGTTCCATCTGCACTCCCTGTTGGTCACTGTGGATGAGTGCACTGTGTCACAGAAACAACCGCAGACAAAGGCTTTGAGGTCTGATGCACATCCTGTCTACAGACCATTGCTCCGTCGCAATGTGCGTACTGCTGTACTTGCATTTGCTATGTTGTGCATACATGTGTTCATTATAGTATCCCATTTAAGTGTTTTCTAGAATGTGTTTTTCTGTTTGCAACATTTGCCTGCCAGATAAGATATGTGTAGTCAGTCAAGGAGCCAAAGATCATTTTTTGTCATCTACAAAACAGGTTTGCCCAACAAATTGCAGTTGTAGCTAGACCTTCTGCAGGTAGAAGGTTATGTTGATTAGTAATGCCATGGTGTTGATTAGGGCCCTCTCCTGTGGAGCATATGAAATTATCCTAACAAAGAAATGTAATTAGATGCTGCCAGTTTCATTCAAAACCTTATCACTCACTTCTCTGTGTGTGTGTGTGTGTGTGTGTGTGTGTGTGTGTGTGTGTGTGTGTGTGTGTGTGTGTGTGTGTGTGTGTGTGTGTGTATATGTGTGTGTGTGTGTGTGTGTGTGTGTGTGTGTACACTCATCTTTAATGATGCACAATGGATATCTGTTCGGTGCCTTTGTGTGGGGCCATGTGCAAATGCTTGTGACAGCTTTCTATGGCTCACAGTGTGCACCCCGACATCTGTGTGCAGCCTCTAGGCATGTACGTGTACTGTGCATCCTGACTCACATGACATACCTGTGAATCTGCTGTGTGTGTGTGTGTGTGTGTGTGTGTGTGTGTGTGTGTGTGTGTGTGTGTGTTCCTTAGCACCTTGGAGGCCGAGACAGAGGACAACAGGCTTCATTGAAAAGATAACAGCAGCTGCAACACATTTATCATAACTTAATTAACTTTGCACACGCTGCACAATGAATGGCCTTCTTATTAACCGCCCACGCACCTTTAGAGTGTGTGTGTGTCTGTGTGTCTGTGTGTGTGTGTGAGCCAATTAAGAAGTGATGCTTATCAGTGATGTTGGGGGCTATTTGCAATAATAGGATTCACAATAGAAGTTTGTATAAGATGAGATATGAAAGGTGGTGTTTGTGAGTTGAAATCCGTTCGTCAACAGCAATACTGGATATTAAAAAATGCTAAATTAAACAATTTATGTCGTTTTTCCTGTAGTGTGTTATATTAATTATTTTGCATGTAAATGGTCTGCAAAGCCTACAGTAACTAAGCCCCCCCCCCCCTGTCTGAAACCCCTCCATTGGAATCCTTTGTTTACTTCATGACATACAGTAGTGCCATTATATAACACAAGGTTGGCCAACGTATACATTGTATAACGGGACGGTTTTGGCGCAGTGGGCTAGAGCGTTGATCACCAGATCAAGGGCCGTTGTGTCCTGGGGCCAGACACTTCACCCACATGTGCTCCTGTGGGGAGTGTCCACAGTATTCACTGTGACATGGCCAATGTGTGCAATATGTCATATAAAGCGCTTTGAGCACTTGAAAAAGCGCTCTAATAAAACATGTAATTAATTATTATTATTAGTAGTAGTATTACATGATAGGCTAATAGGTGGGACAAATCTAAGCAGGTGACCAATCACAACAGAGCCAGCCAGCTAACCAATCAGAGCAGATGGGCTCTGGTTTCAGACAGAGGGTGAAAAGAGGTGCGGCAGCACAGGCAGTGTGAGACACATAAAGAGCTTTTTGAACATTAAAGCATGGAGACATGTCCCAGTGGAGTAAATAGTAAATACTAATATGAACCTGAGAATAAGCAGAATATGTCGTCTTTAAACTCGGCTAAGATTTATCCTTATTTTTAAATCAATGTAATGTCATTTTGGGATAAAACTACCTATTTCTTTCTCATGTTTACACGCATTTCTGGAATAATCCACGGTGTATCAATATGTTCACAGAGCCATTTTGGTGTTGTTCAAGATGTCATCACTGTTGACGTTGATCCTCCCATGGAACAGATAAACACATCTTGATGAAAAGCAAGCGGGAAGGAATTACTAGTAGTGCTGGTGGACAGGATTAAGATTACATTTAGATTTTTTGATATAAGGATTGCACCGCAGCTTTGTATAAATTGTTATGATCAAAGACCAGACTGTATTTACTTTGGTTTTAAATTCAAGCAGGAATGTCTCTTTAGCATGAGCAGGTGCTCTGTATAAAAAGCAGATGAGTGGAACCTTTGGATTTAACATGTTGTGGTTCCCTATTTTAACATTCAAATATCACAGTGTCATCTCCATAAATGCTACCTGACAACAAACAAGGTGCTTTTAAAAGTCAAAGATGCACTCTTTGTTTGCAGTCTTTGAAATGTTAAGTACAAAAACGATGTGTCAACATGTTAACCTGAATAAGCACTAAAAAGGCTCCACATAAAACGACTCTGTCTGTTAATTTTGAGAGCAAATGATCATAGAATACTAAACACGGTGAACATAATTAAAAGCACATAAATAACGAGTGCACTTCTATGACTAAATGCACTTTGATGAATTGCCTTGTTTGGAAAAGTGACAGCTGTTGAGAAATAAAGGGGAAAATAACAAAGCTGGTGTACAGTATCTGATTGTTGTTTCTCTTTCACTGTGATAGAAAACACCCACTGCTATGAAGATAAAAGGATTATTACATCTCGTGATCTCGACGACTTTTAATGTCCTTTGAGTGAGGGGACCGTTGCTCTTTAATAGGAATGGGGTATTTATAAAGATATAAACATGACACAAAAATAGGGATTACAGATCAGTATTTTTATATTTAATATCTGCTGTTTGACTTTGAAACATTTGTAACCACTGAAAGGATACACTGGAAAACAACATCAATTTAGTTGTTTTCATAAATGGTAGCATCAACATCACACATTAGGCGCGTTCACACCGCAGTACTTTTCCCAAGATTAGGCAAATGAAGGCGCTGTCGTCACTTCTTCTTCTTCTGCTTTGGGTTTACTGGCAGGCTGCAAACCACTTCACGGCGTATACTGCCGCCCGAAGCCCCCGAGTAAATCGCCAGAAACGCCGACACCTCCTCATCTCCACCGCTCCCATGTTTTATTTTGTGTTGCCATAAGTTAGTCTCTCTGCGTTTCTGCGCTGGGCTAATGCTAATGCTAATAATGCTAATGCGAGGATAATAAAATGGCGGCTTCACAAAATGTATTTGGAGTTTTACGGGGCGTGGTTTGGAATCCGCCCAGCCAATCAGGAATAGGATCCTTTTTCTCCCACGAAAGTCCCTGCTCTCTGGTAGGGACGGAAAAGGTGCTAAAAAGGTTCTCATTTACTCATTTTAGTTCCGGATTTTTTTGGTGTGAACGCAACATTTCGGAACTATAGTATATCGGAACTAAAGTGGGAAAAGTACTGCGTTGTCAAAGCGCCTAATGTTTGTAGTGCTATTTAAGACGTTAACTCTTATTTTGTTTTACTTTATTATAAGCATAAGACAGTTTCATTAGTTCTTTTGTGAGGCTTTATCATTAATTCTCTAGAGAATAGGCATGAAGAGCCCTTACATTAAAACACAATAAAGTGTGTTTTCTTCACTAACATGCTGATCCAAAGTAATAAATAAAATCCAAGCATGAACTCAACTAAAATATGGTAGTACACAATTTTATCAACGAAAAAAGAAATCTCCGTTAATTTAATTTAAGTTAAAAATACATTAGTAATCAATATGTGTTGGACTTTCGCTAAACAATATGCTAATTGGGGAGCTACACTGACTGTAAACATGAATGTATTTGTTTAAACTACATTAGGCATCTTTAAGTTACAACGTATCTTTATTACACTGTCAAAAGGCAACCACGCTAAATAGTTGTTGATTAATATTGATGAGTAGTTTATAGGCAGCTTTGATAACATTTGTTCGGGGCTTGTTTTTATTGGATTATTCTCATAACCCATGTCATTGCTTGCATTTCAACTTGTCATATCAGGAAAGAAAAATGTAATATTAAATATTGACGATGACTTTGGTTTTATATAAGCCATTCCTCGAAGCCAACATTCTCCCATCCACACCAATTTATTGGGAACTCATCTCAGTTTACTACAATTGCAGCTAGGGCCATGGAGCAGCAGCTGGCATCTTAAAAGGTTTGCTCAGGGACATTTAGTTGATACTCTGTTGATACAAATAACAAAAAGAAGGTGTGCATTTTGCATTATGTTGCTGAGCAACACAGTCTGTTATGGGGCGGCTGTGGCTCAGGGGGTTCAGAAACTGTTCGTGGTTCAATCACCAGTGTTTGCATTCAACATGTGAAAGGGTCCTTGGGCAGACTGTGGCCGGAGGCATGGCCTATGGTATCTGATCTCTGTAAAAGGCTTTGTAAGTTGCTCTGGATAAAAGGGTCATCTAAATGAAAAATGTAATGTATTGATGTCTAGCATAGTTCTTAGTGAGCAGAATGTGTAAAGGAAGGATACACTGACTTCCTCTGGCACATATGTGATGCATAAGAGTTCTGGCTGATGTATTGAGCTGACCTGACAGCTACCTGACAATTATGTGTTCATGCCCAGGTTAATAGGCCGGTGTGTACAATGAGTGGACATGACATTTGTCTTGCAGGAATGTGTGTGTGTGTGTGTGTGTGTGTGTGTGTGTGGTGTGTGTGTGTGTGTGTGTATGTGTGTATGTGTGTATGTGTGTGTGTATGTATGTATGTATGTATGTATGTATGTATGTATGTATGTATGTATGTGTGTGTGTGTGTGTGTGTGTGTGTGTGTGTGTGTGTGTGTGTGTGTGTGCGTCTTCACATTCTCTTCACATTGTCTTTTGTCTCTAGGAATGGATGGACAAATGAATAGTGTGAAAAAAGAACAACATGTGTACGTCTACAATACTGTTAGCATCCCAGTAAATATGTGTGCTATACCATGTGTGTGTATAGACATTAAAGGGGCCCTATATTGCTCATGTTCAGGTTCATATTTGTACTTAGTGCCTCTACTGTGACATGTGTCCGTGCTTTAATGTTCACAAAGCTCTGTAATGTTCTCATACTGTCTGTGTGTGGGAGAGAAAACTCCCTCTGGAGGGAACTTTGGGATTCAAGCCTTTGCAGACCATGTACATGCACACAAGTCATATAACACACTACAAGACAATAAGAGTTGTAGTGGTGTGTCCAAAAATAAACGTTTTTAAAGTAAACATGGACAATCCTTAACTGATAACCCTAATTTAGCACAATGTTCTACAATAATATGTGTACACAACTAACAATGCAGGATGCTGTACAGCGAAACACTCAACATGTTAACGGTACTGTGTGTGTGTGTGTGTGTGTGTGTGTGTGTGTGTGTGTGTGTGTGTGTGTGTGTGTGTGTGTGTGTGTGTGTGTGTGTGTGTGTGTGTGTGTGTGTGTGTGTGTGTGTGTGTGTGTGTGTGTGTGCGTGCGTGTGTGCGTGCGTGCATTATAATATGTAGTAAATGTTAAAAGTGCAGCTTTCAGTGAAACAATTAAAAACCTGAGAAGCATGATCCAAAAGTGGTATTATATCTTAATTGAAAATCCATCATGTTTTCCATTTGCATAGCTTAAGGTAAACTTCTATTTCATCAACAACCTTTACGAGTAAGTATGTGTGTGTGTAGGAGAAGCCGCTACATCCGCAGGAGCAGCAGCTCTATAAAGCCATTACCGTACCGGCAGCCATTAGACTCTGTGTGAACAATTGCTGTTGTGTTCCCTAATTACTGAATTACAACCAGGAGATTAACGACGGTTAAATAAAAACCAATTAAGCACAAAACAATTAGGGCTTTTTTTTCTTCAGCCCCCAAAGCAATCGATTCTCCCCAGTCACGTTAACTCAGTATAGAAAACGTGCAGTATGTGTGTGTTCAGCCAGTGAAGGGTAGGCATCGCAGGCTGAGACGAGACGCTCCCCAGAAGCTACATGCAGAGGGTGTTAGTGATGAGATCAGAAGAGTGTGCCCTGAGGAGGGCGGGAAAGAGAGGAGATGTGCTATCATTAAAACAACGGTTTGATCCTGCTGATCAAGGATTGCTCGAATGGATTTGTGTAATTCAAGTCTATCGCAGGGCATGTTGTTGAGAGGAATGTAAAGCATCAATGAATTATTAGTAGTAGAGGCTGGGGCAAACTCGCTGTTCCGAATTAGTGGAACATGGAGCCCTCTGGAAAGGAAAGAGGAGTTTGTTGTTTTGAAGTCAAGTGAACTCCTCGGGTACTTTGTATGTGATACATTAATAAAGTATGTGAGCACAGCCTGTGTAGACCTCTAGCCAAAGGGCACAGTGATGAGAGCAGCTGCTGATTGGCGCAGATATGGATGTTGCAGGGATTTAACCAGCAATCCTAAGGTGTACGACAACCCTACAAATATGATCTGTCCCTTTAGTTGCTGGATGTTCCACATTCTTCTACAGAGAGTTGCTTATGTTATCGGTCAGCTTTATGATGGGCATGTAGCAAGAATGATCCAGATGATGCTGCATGACAGCTGCCAACATATCGTATTGAGAAGCACTGACTTAGTCACTGACTAAGACAGAATCAATGCACAAACAAGATCAACAAAGAGGCCATACAAGTCTCTAAAGCAACAGAAGTGGGGGAATCATCTGTGTCTCGGTATAAACTTTAGGTGGCCATTGCTCCTTCCATGTATTCTAAACAACTGCTGTTGTCATGGTCCGGAATGTTATGACTCTCTGAAGGACTTTCTGTGAGCCAGACACTTTGGAGTAGTTCAAGCTCCCTTGAACTGTCTGGTTATTGGTTGGATCAATATATCGTGTACAGTTGGCTGTTACATCATTTGAGCATGTGCTGACTCACCGTCCTCCTCTGTCTGTTTGACTATCTCCTCGCTCTCCTTGCTGCCCTCGGGGTTGGCCAGCACCAGCCTCAGTCTGACCTCCACAAAAGGCCGGAGCCCCCTCAGAGTGTAATGTGACGATGTCTGGATCAACTCCTCAGCTGAAAACTCCTGCTGGTTGAACACATACTGGTACTGCACCTGGGGAGCAGAGGGCGACAGGACCTTTATTCCACTGGGAGGCGGTTAGAGACAATGATTACAAAGGCCCTCACTTGATGTACTACACTCTGGACAGCTCTGATGAAACAAGAACACTTAGAACATTAAGAACAAGAGAACATTAGCCGCGTTCACACTGCGGTACTTTTCCCACAAAGGTTCATGCGAACTTAGTTCATGCAAACTCTGTAGTTCGCATGAACTAAGTACAGATCGCGTTCACACAGAAAAAGTCCCTGGGGGAGGATTAGGCAAATGAAGCCGCTGACGTCACTTCTTCTTCTTCTGCTTTGGGTTTTACTGGCAGGCCGCAAACCACTTTCACGGCGTGTACTGCCGCCCAAAGTCCCCGGCCGGAAGTCCCCGGAGTTGGGGAAGGCTTCAGTAGAAGCTGCTGGGAGTCCCAGCAGCTTCTACTGAAGCCTTCCGAGTAAATCGCCAGAACGCCGACACCTCCTCATCTCCACCGCTCCCATGTTTTATTTTGTGTTGCCATAAGTTAGTCTCTGCGTTTCTGCGCTAATGCTAATGCTAATAATGCTAATGGGGGGATAATAAAATGGCGGCTTCACAACACTTTTTGGGAGTTTTACGGGGCGTGGTTTGCAATCCGCCCAGCCAATCAGGAATATAGCTCTTTTCTCAAAAAAGAGCCGCTCGAAAGTCCCTGCTCTCTAGCAGGACTTTCGAGGGGATTAAAGGTTCGCATGAACTACTTTTAGTACCGGCTCTTTTTGGTGTGAACGCGATCATGAACTAAGTTCGCATGAACCTTTGTGGGAAAAGTTACCGCAGTGTGAACGCGGCTATTGTGATTTTAATATTCAGGCTTAATGATTATTACAGATCACACGTGAACCTGAGGCAGTGGTGCTTCAAGAGTCTGGATAGAGACAATGTATTCAAATGTGTTAGCATTTCTAAGGTTACTGGCTCCTTCAATACTTTAATATGTTCACTTACTAGACGGCCAGGAAGTAAACATAGAAAGGTTTTCCCTCGATACAAATGCACCGCTAAGCTAAGGACGGACTTGCGTTGGCGTTATGACATTCAGTAGTTTCATTCACTCACTCATTAGGAACGATCACTTCTGATGCATGTGATGTCGTAGAACCAAACGTGCACCTCTTGTAGGCTTGTGTTAACCATAGATCTTATTTCAAGTTCAAAATGCTGTTGACTTCGAGACGAGGGAACTGGAAGAAGTCAAATACTAAATCATTTCTGGTTTTAGGACTCATTTCTGCACCAGATAGTCATACAACTTGTGTTCCACTAAGATATTCGTTGTTGTTGTACGTCAGTGAACTTTAAAAGTTCTAATTAATCTAATTGCTGAAATGTATTTAAATGTTTCAATTAAATGGGTAATACGGTATGTGCCACCAATGTGTACTGTTCACCGAATGCTCTCATGGTGGCAACAACTGCATGTGCACTAAACGAAACCTGCACTGCTGAGTTCATAGTCGCGGCACAGATTGTGTGTAGTGGTGCGTACCGTCAGATTGTAGCTGTGGCAGCGTGTCACTGCATACCCAAACGTCTCCCACTGTATAGTCAGCTGGCGCGCTCTGACATCCACCACGCTGACAGTTTGGGGACCATGGACCGGATCTGGAGGGGAAATGAACAGAGACAAAGAGTGTATTATTGGTCTGAGGAGGAAGGTTGATTCAAGAAGACGCTGCTGAGTCACGGATTCCACTGAACCATCTCATTGAGGAGGAAACACATTGGGAAGAAACCAAATAATGATCAGTCAAAGATTCTCTAGGCTTTAAAAAAAAAAAACCTAATAACATTTTGGAGCAGAATGTGACAGAGTAATTC
This sequence comes from Pseudochaenichthys georgianus, assembly GCF_902827115.2. Classification (NCBI taxonomy): domain Eukaryota; kingdom Metazoa; phylum Chordata; class Actinopteri; order Perciformes; family Channichthyidae; genus Pseudochaenichthys; species Pseudochaenichthys georgianus. The sequence continues at coordinate 43,216 of NW_027263240.1, forward strand.
CCATTATCATATTTGGTTCGGTGCCATGCTCAGAGTTGATCAAGAACGTTCCTTTATAGATCTGCAGACATTTAGAGTAGTTATTACTGCCTTTCCCATATGTCACACACACACACACACACACCAACACACACCCACACACAAACACACAAACACTACACACACACAACGGCCAAACAAATCAACAACACACACACACACACAACACCACACACACACAGACACACACACACACACACACACACAACACAACACACACACACACCACACACACACACCAACACACACACACACACACACACAACACACCACACACACACAACACACACCACACACACACACCATGTATACATCACATTCAGGGGGAATTACATTGACTTACATGCATTTCCTGGAGACTTATCCTAACCTTAACCATAACCAACACATGCCTTACCCTAACCCTTACCCTTAACCTTACCCTTGACCCTGAATCCTCAACCTAACAAGTCTTCCCCCTAAAATTAAGATCCCCCTTATGGGGACCTTCCGATTTGTCCCCATAAGGGAGGCCAGTCCCCACACGTGACGTTGTAAACAGATTTAGGTCCCCACAAGGAGAGGAAGGCGAGGTCACACACAACCACACACACACACACACACACACACACACACACACACACACACACACACACACACCTACACACACACACACAAACACACACACACACACACACACACACACACAACACACCACACACACACACACTAACACACCCACACACACACACACAACACACCACACACACACACACACACACACACACACAGCAGCTTAAACCTGCCCACACACATGGCCAAAACAACGTCAACACACAACACAACACCACACACACGACCAAAACAAACACACACACACACACACACACAACACACACACACACCACACACCACACACACAAACACACACACACACACACACACACACACACACACACACACACACACACACACACACACACACACACACACACACACACACACCACACACACACACACACACACACAGCATTGATCCACCCATGTTGGGCTCTCATCCCCAGGTTTGTGTACCACGAGTGACTGCACACTAATAAGCGTGTTCAAACCAATCCCTCTGTCTTCCTAATTAGATTCTATCAGATACCGACGGCAACAGAAACAGGTCACTGCATAATTACAGAAACTATCTTAGCTGTATTTTTCCACTAAAAAGGAGAACTTTACTCACAGTGTGTTTGATCGGCAAAATAAAAAGAGAACAGACATAGGTGAGTGTGGGCAGTGAAGTAAGAACTCACTCATTATAACTAATGATGGTTGGAAGAACAACTAATGCATTTGTGACATTTCAGGGGATTCTGTTGTTCCCAAGAACGGAGCACTGGCAGGAATTTCCTATAAAGTTTCAAATGTAAGGTTTTAAAACTCATAAAACCTTTACAGTCAATCTCTAGATTAGAGATTGATAACTTATTTTCCAGTTTATCCTTAATTTTTGTTTAAAGACAAATTAACCCGCTTAAAGGTGGGGTAGGTACGTTTGAGAAACCGGCTCGAGATCGCTAGAATTTGAAAATACACAACCGGAGAAAATCTGCCACTTCCTTACAGAGCCCCTCCTCCAACACACACGAACGCACACATGACCAATGAGGGCACGAGATAAGTTTGTGCCCCGATTGGAAGGCTGACAGGCAGGTAGGCCATCCAATCCGTTTAGCCGTGTTACTTTTTTACAGTACCACGGCTTCCACAGATGACATTTTTTTATGGATTTTTTGTCAAAGCACTTCAGATATTCATTGCTATCGGGATGTTAACAAAAAGTGTATCTCGAGCCGGTTTCTGAAACTTACCTACCCCACCTTTAAGAGTGCTTGCAGGATATGTAATTCATTCCAATTGTTAGGATGACCTTTTTTACCCCTAAATGTCATAATATAGTCAAGTTTTGATACCATAATGCTGTCTCTTTTGAAATTCTCCAAAATGAAAACATTTTTTTTTTTTAAAAACAAACCTCAAAAAGGCCTCAAAAAGGTTTTGAGGCCTAATTAGGAGGCATCAATTTCATTAATTGAAAAGAAGACTTAAGCCTTTCCTCAAAATCACAAGATTTGTATGAAGATCGTTAAGCGCATTATGAGATTGTTCAAACAAGCTACTTACTTTAAATATAAGATCAGCCTTATGAGACAAGATTAGATCAACAGCATTATGGATTAGCCATCTTAGAGGCCCTCTTAGACGAAAGACAAGGCTGTTTGTTAGCGTTCTTGCAAATGTGTGTGTGTAATTGAGGGATGTATGTGAGTTTGGGGGGCAGTCTTTAGGCTCCCTGGGGTGCTTTATGGTTTAAAGAGTCTACTTAAAAGACCAAAGCTTCTAAAGTAATGTGGCACTCCTGGATAAGACCGTGGTAGACTGACAGTTGGCAGCCAGGGACGCTGCAGGGGGGGGGCTGATTACCCAACGTATGACCCAATCTTCAGGTCAGCACAGCAGGCAATGCTTTCACACAGCTCACATACTGTCCTCAGAAAAGACAAGTCTACTCCCGACTGAGACTGAGGCAGATGGGCTGACTCTGGCTGCTGTATTTTCATTCTATTAGGGAACGTGGGCATGTCGTCAAACTACCAATTATGACAAACAATTCTTAAAATGTCCTCTTAGGTAATATAATTACTTGTCTGTCTGTTTTTCTGGCGGGAAACCCTGACCCTAACCCTTAATCCCATTTCACAAACCTCGTAATGGATTAAACAAAAATCTGGGGGGCAGATAAACATTGAGATACTAAAGCATTGAAACCAAGTGCATGCTGGGTTACAGTGCTCCCCAGTGCCCCCAAACCCTCATAACTGAACCTTGTGGTAAGAAAATGGAATCTATGAACAGCAATGGCATATTTAGTATGGTGGATGCCTTTATAGACAGCCTGATCATCCATTGGTCGGCAACACCTCAGGCCTTTGTTTTCAGAGTCAAACCCCTGTAAAGAACAAATGTGGACTAACTTGTTATTGTGCATGCTTTAACAGATCAAGTGATGTACCTATAATGAACGCACACACTGTTAATCCTCCAATTACGGAGACATAATCACTCATCACTGAGCCGCGGAGAAACAATTTAAATAAGCAATTTTCCCCAAGAATGGCAATAAATCAAAGTTCCTCTCACTGAAATACCTCTTTCGCAAAGACTCTAACCATGTTAGCTAAATCTAATATTTACACAGAGTTCTGGAGATTAACCGGCCAATAAACAACAAATATCAGCAAATCCCTCTCTCCAACCATAACTACCGCCTACTTAATCTGGTGGTTGTTAATTGGTAGAGGAGGATAATCTTTAATAATACCAAATGTAATAATCTGGTCAGGGCTCAGTTGGGCCTCCTCTAAACAGATTGCTAATTTTCGTTTGGGTGGCTGAAGGAGCTAGATTCAACACAATGAAAAAGAAAAACAGTGGTCAGATATTGCACCCGTGTCACTTTAATGTCTATCTGGATGGGAGACAAATGGATAAGGAGATTTGTAACTGGGTAGACTTACAGTGAATACAAAACAATACATCAATGGACAGATGGAAGGAAAAGAGGTGAGTTTTGTATGCATGGAGGAAGAACAATCAAAGCTCCACGGGGACATGGCCCGGCACTGGGCGAGGCTTCCACCCTCATTCATCAGAATGGGTCAAGAGTTGGCGTGTTAGCTATCCCACACTGTGAAAGGGCAGTTCAGATGGCACAGCTGGCGCACAATGTGACAAAGCCAGAGCGTGAGGCATGTTGCAGCCAGACGTGGCCTGCCTCTAGCTATGGAGGACCCTTGTGGCCAAGTGGCCCTTGATATCCCATTAAAATGACAACGGAGGCTACTGCTGGCCAGTGGCTTTTAGCCTACAGAACAACATGAACTATGAATAGAACTCAACGGCATGTTGTCTGTGGTGTGTAAAATGTAAGAAACAAGCATGAGATGTCTTAAATAGATTTGATATCCTGAGTATCTTCTGAATTGTGTCGTGTACATTTTCTGGGTCTGTTAAAGGAGTGATATTGGCAGCATACAAAGACATGCAGTGTTAACCATTCATCTTCACTCCTTTATGACTTGTGTTATCTCGCACACATGGCGCCAGTGGTTCAATCAGCATAGCAAAACGCAAAGGTGACAGACGCCCCGGTCTTGTTCCCCTTGTTAATGAAAACACATCAGAGGAGCTGCCATTAGTGATGACTGCTGCTTTAGGATTGGGATGAATTGACTCTATGAACCTCGAGCCCATATTACATCTGTTTAAAACAGCAAAAAGAAAATGCCACTCTGCCCCGTCATAAGCCTTCTCGGTATCTAAAGAAAGAAGCAGAGAAAGCCTCCGGCAGGTGTCCAGATGTCTCCTTACAGTATATTGTCAGAAGAGTTTCTGCCCTTTACAAAACCTGAGGTACGGTAGTTTCCAGTCGTTTGGCTAACAACTGAGTGATAACCGTATAATCGTGAACCAGGAGACTTATAGGCCGAAATGAATTGTATTTATTGGCATAGATTTGTTTGCAGCCAAAACCTCTCCTGCTGTAAATGGTTTGGATAATGTAGGTAAATGAATGACCTCAACAGTCATGGATGAGTTAGTTTGTGTCAGAACGATACTATCACCAGAGTGTCCTCAAATAAAGAGCAGAGCGCACGAAAAAGGCGTGTTTGGACAAAGGACTGCTATGGAAATATCTGGTTTAACGCATAAACTGCAGAGTCTTTAACGGAGCTGATCTCAAAAAACATATCGAGAGTAAGATAATACCTGGTTAAATGTATGATAACAAAACCGTAGACTTTTAGCACTGGGATTGACTTTTCTACGACATGGCTGAACTGTGATCACACAATGGCTGCTAACAAGCAAACGTGCCGCGGATAGTACCGGCTCCCTGCTGATTTGACCTGAGGTAGATATAAAGTTGTTTTGCCTGCCTTTGAAAGTACTTAAGTGCCTATTGGATGTTTTGGCAGGTAGATATCTAGTTCAGACGAGAGCCTATTGAAGCATTGTGTTTTGGGATGCTTTCCTGAATCTGATGAATGAGCAGCAGAAATGGAGCCATTAATCCAAAGACTTTAGGGAGCTGTTCCGGAGAGAAAGAGAGGAGGGGAGGAAATTAATCTTGCTGCCTTCCTACGCTCCCCATCCTCCTCCATGTTGCTCTTCTGTGTCTCCTGTTATTGTCTCGTTCTTTCACCATCTTCTTGTGCCTATGTCTTCTTTCACAGTCATTCATTGTTTATTTCAAATGTATTTTCCAGTCTTTAGGCCTTTTTTTCATAATGTCTAGGCTATTTTTCTGTTTCACTATTTCTGTCATCAGCTCTTTATTCCTCTAGCCTTTTACAATTTGCTTCGTGTGCTCTTTATCTAAGACCACCACCCCATTCACTCAATGACCTCCCATTTACAGAGACACTATTGCAGGGATTTGCTCTTCCACGACAAATTAACATTTGTTTGTGGGGAAAATTGAATTTGTTGGCTGTGTTAAAAAAAATGTTGACAATCCCTTACTCACCAAGGATTGTCCTTGTCTAGAAAAAAGGTTTAAATTGTGACCAATGATGATTAAAGAACCTTTTGTATAAAATGCTCAGATCCTTTACCAGGAGCAAGTTGGTCATCTGATCTGTATTAGCTTTTACAAAAGGTATGAGATAAATATGGGGCTTTGTGAAAGGCTAATGATTCATAACCACACCCTCAATGTATTCTTCTAGCAAACATGTTATACACACTGCAGCATGCTGCACATACTCTATATTAATAGCAAAATGCAAGAGGAATAGTGATTGGTATTAAAAGTATATTTTTCCAGTAAATTAGTTTGATGTATAATAGGGCTGCACGATTTGGGGAAATGATCTAATCGCGATTTTTCTGACAAATATTGCGATTTTGTTTTTAAGCGACCCAACGGAAGTTGATTGTAAAATGCGGCCATCATCAACATGCTTCCGTCTCTAGCACCCCCGCAGCGCGAGCTACGAGTGAAAGAACTAAACTTACTACATGAAACTTCCGTTGGGTTGCTTTAAAGTCAAGCTTCAGTTTAAGATTCTCCCTGTAATAGAAACATGTGATGGAGCATTACTAACCTGACCCAGATGGTTTGTTTCACCAAACCATCTAAAGCTCCATTGGAAGCCATTTGGAAAGGGCAGGCACTTTCAGAAGCACTTGGCAGGTGATTGGATCAATCTGTCTATCACCTTCTATCAAGGGCCACTTCTGATTGGTTAACAATGGTTGGTACATGTGGAGCATAGCACTTCTGATTGGTGTGGATGACTGACACACAAGAACAAAAATATATATATAAAAAAAAATCGCAGGCTTTGCGATTTTTTAATTGCATCAGTTACAATCGCGATTTCGATTTCAAATCGATTAATCGTTCAGCCCTAATGTATAATTGTTACGACCCGGCTCAAAAGGCCACGACAAAGAGGAGACACACCATGTCCAGGGCTCTCGACTAACTTTTTTCCCCATCCTCCCGGAACCGTCCCGAAATACAATCTAAGCCGTCCCGAAATTAATGTGGACCGTCCCGAATTTAAAATGTTAGTTTTTCTACATTATCATTAGTTAAAATCATTCAAAGTGACCTTTAACATAAATAAAACATCATACAAATCATTAGATGATAATTGATCAACCTTTTTATTTGAGTAAATCATTCAATCACATACACAAAGGCCAAATATATTTAAACAAACACACAAATGAGAAAATGAAATATTGAATCCAATCAAGTCCCATCCAATCAACAAAAAATCCAACACTGTCCTGAAGACAGAACCCAGAGTAACCACTAAGCAGGATGACAGTCTGTAACACAGTCAGGAGACCTTTACAAACGGCCCCGCCCCCTCGCACACAGACGGGAGAGAGAGATCTCGTCTGGATTGGAAAGCTCGAAAATACATCATAGACGCATGTTGTAGTCTTATTGCATATTAGAAACGGAGTTGGTGAAACTAAAACTGTGATATAATGTGTATGTAGCAATAATACATATGACATATTTTTTAAATGTCTCCAGTACCGATAAAAAGTCCGATAACGTCGGAGCTTAACGTTACCACAGTCTTTAATAATTCCGGCCCGGGCCCGTTTAACACCGGGGCTCGGTACCCATCCCTACATGGGGAGAGGCGCAGCATATTGCTAAGGACTAAATACGATGGAGAGTCCTCATCTCAGCCTTATTACTCATAGGGGATGAAGAGGAGTAAGTAAATAAAGAGGCCGGCGCTCCAGGGTCTGGTTCTGCTGTGCGTTTTTGTGATGTAACGGTAAAACATTTCAGAATTCCTCCACGGGATGCCATTGTACATCACTCAACCCGCAAAATACACACACTCAGTACATAGCTAGACCTGCGAATTTGCGGGCCAGGAATTTGCGGGCACAGCCAGCTGGGCGGCTGGCTGATAGCCAGCGGCACAGCTGTAGCTACATGTGTGTGTATTTCGCGGGTTTCTAAATGTTTTGTGCGTGTGTGTTTATCATGGTGTTTATGTTGACAAGGAGGTTTAATAACTGTGTGCTACACAAAACCTGCAGTCGGTTTCATTTTCATCGCCGTTTGTAGTAGAGTTAGCAGGGTATTTTTATTTTAACTCTCGTCCCAAATTAGTCCCAAAATTATTTTCTATCCTCCCCGACACTATTTTTGTTGGCCCCGGGACGACGGGACGTCCTTAAGCTCGAGCCCTGACCATGTCGATGGTTAACAAAAGATGTTTATTTAGGACAAACAAATCAAATCAAATCAAAACCAGTAAAGTATGAGGTGTGGATGTCAGAGGTATCAGTAATGTAAATGCAGGGTGAGGATTGTATGGACATGTATGTGTGTGAGAGTGTTGAAGTGCACAAAGTAAAGCAACTGAAGAAACTCATAATATACTCAACAAAACCGGGGTGCCTGCAGGGAGAAGCAGAGAGAGCACAGAGAGGAGCAGAGAGGCTTTAAATAGCTGCAGGGCACCAGACCCAGGTGCCCTGAGTTACTGCAATCAATGCAATCACCAATCACCACAGCACAGACAGGACAGCCACCTCCTCTCTACTGATGAACCCACAGGGGCATCACAATAATGAACAAGAGTGCATGGTTATGACAAATGCACGATGTTTAAACATGTCTTTTTTTCAGTGGGAATCAACAGTGTTAAATCAGGAGGTTCATTATCCTCCAATAGAAGTGTACTTTCCAATCTACTGGGCAGGGCAGTACAACCAAAGGCTTAGCCCCCGGAACATATTTGGATGTTCTTTGGTAAGAAGCTGATTTATCATATTGTACTTAGATATTTTACATAAATAACCTCCTGGGATCTCAATTACATTTCAAATGTAATTTAATTATTTTTATGAATGTGTATATTACCATGTTTATATGTTTCTGGTCCTGTATTCAATTGTTCAATTGTAGAGTATTCAAATGTATTCTGTATATTTTATATTGTGTATTCTTTAGGTACTCTAATGTTTCAATATTTCTTAATGTGTTTTTTTTTTTTTTCCTATTTGTAATCAATGATATTGTAAAATATTTCTAATTCATGTGCGATGATTTTGAACATGCTGGGATACAACATTTCCAAACGTTGTATGAAATCATAGAGAACCGCAGTGACGCGTCCTAAAACCCGGAAGTAAGTTAGCATTTTTAGCACTTCCGGTTCCTTCATCAAAAAGCAATGCATTTTCTCCATAGGGTTTTGGAAAATAGCTGGAAATAAGGTCTGTGGTTGACACAAATTTAAGAAATAAATCACGTTTTGTTCTACGACATTAAATACATCAGCAGTGACCCCACTGGTGATTTTTGAAGAGTTGACGTGTCTGAAAAACGATGGTTGTTACCGAGTGGCTGAATAGGACTACAGAAATTGTCCAGGCCGTTGTACGTCATTACGCCGAACATGTAAACACTCCCGCTAAGTTTGTTTTCCCCCGGGTTCTGCTTGAAAGTAAGTACCTGCCTATCTCTAGTATCTGTAGTATCTTTAGTATCTGTATATCTATATCTTACCATTAGAATCTGTATTTTTGAAATTGACGTTTTTAACACCGTAGTTTTACAAATTATAGAACAATTAATTACCAGTGTTTTCCAATCTTACTCGGCAGTTCGTTTCGTTGGCTAACGAAAACCATGGTTTATTGTGACCATGGTTTATATCAGTGCTCTACCATGGTTGACCGTGGTGCCATATCCCTACCATGGTCAACCATGGTTATACCATGGTTAAATGAACCATGTTCTACCATGGTAGACCATGGTCTACTATGGTCTACAATGGTTCATTTCGCAGGGGTAACAACCACAACATTGCAAAGGCGAGTAAATGTAAATTAAAAACGATTCACAATTTCTTAATTTCTTCTTCTTTCTTCTTTCTTGCAGTGAGGTGAAGCTGACCTTGCACTTGGTGCCAGTAAGGATGCTCCTCACGCAGGCTGAATGTTTCTCTTCCTTACTGACACAGAAGCCCTTGATTTGCAATGCTTCATTAATTGTCATTTCCCTGGCTCCGTAGGGACACTTTACCTCCAGCACAGCGGAAGACCCTACCAGACCATCTGGAGATACCCCCAACAATCCTGATTGGGAGAGCCACAAACCTGACTCATGGACCTGCATCTGGGCTGCAGTGGTGAATGCCCTGACGCCCTCACATTCATTCATAGTCCCCCACTGTACAGACAAAACACCACAAGGGTCTGTTGTTGCCCTAGCACCCTGGCACTAAGGGAAGCAGTCACACGCTTTGACCTCAGGACAGCTCCAACGTTGCTGCCAGTCAACCTTCCTTTCCTGAACAAATGCCAGTTTGGGTTGGTTCGCTGACCAGTGGTAGCCACCTGAATTGCCCTCTGTTGCTCCTCAGACAATGCCATGCTTGCCACAATTGCCTCACGTCCCTGATGCCCAACAGATTTGAGAATTTCAGGAACAGTAAGTGTTTCCAAGCTGTAGTGTTCCTCTTCTGGCTCGGGGGAGAGAAGCCAAGACATTCCTGAGAACCTGCCCCCGAGTCCGTCCCTCAGCCAGTCACGATCTTCGGAGGTGGGCTCTCTTGTCAGCGGGTTGAATTAGTTATTGGTTGGAGGAAATAGCTCCTCCACTGAATGCGTACGTTTAGCTGCCTTTGGCTTCTTCCACTGACAGGGGGTGTCAGTGCAGCTGAAAGTGTGGATGGCAAAGATGGCTAATGCAGCCGCATGACTGCATTCCCATTCTCCACATGGGCATTCACATTTTGTGGAGAGAATTCCCTCTTCTCCTGTAGACACCTGTGGTGGTGGTGGGATTGTTTTATTATTTAAAATATATTTACATTGTAATGCCTTCCCAATTATCCCTTTAATTGTTTATAGCCTACTGTATGTTTATTTCATGGATATTTCTGTGTTTTCTGGTGTGTAATATTTGTAATAAAGATTTCATGTGACACATAACATGGATTTGTTGATGGGAATTAATGTCACTAATATGAATAAATTAACTCTAGGTTAACGGTACTCTTGCTATCACTACTCACCGACTCTATAAACCTTGTCCCTCATGCTAGCCCTGACAACACCGGTAAGCACACCTTCATCTAGTCTGCACTGTTGTACGTCTCCTGACTTGTAGTGGTTCTCTCCTCTATCTACACTCTTCTTGTCATCTTTGTAAAACGATATCAGACTGGTAATTGACACAGCCATGACTTCTAGTTAAATTCAGTGTGGCTAAAATGAAAAGCTTTGTTAAAATATGCAAGCACGCGGAAGTCAAAGTCAGCTTTATTGTCAAAAATTATACATCCAGAAATATCGTTTCCCACAGTGTGACATCTATACATAAAACAAAACAAAAAGGGCCTAGATAACCGTTGTATACAGTTTAAAATGTTAATATATTTAAAGTGTTCAAAGTGCAGTTTCAGTGCAAGTCAGTTGAAACGATCTTAAGTTGGCGTGACGTTGAAGTCGTGCGACCCTGCTGCTGTACTAGCTTGTAGTTCGTTTATAGCATAACGTTAGCATTTTGCTTCTGGTGACTAGATTTATGATTCAAAAATTATAAAAGTAGGAGAGACATGTGGAGATTATCCGGCTTAACAAAACGTGATCCCTCTCTTAAACCACAGACCTTATTTCGAGCTATTTTCCAAAATCCTATGGAGAAATTGCATTGCGTTTTTGACGAAGGAACCGGAAGAAGTTTACTTCCGGGTTTTAGGACGCGTCACTGCGGTCCTCTATTGTTGCAGCACTAGTTATTTGTGATTATTGTTCCTAATGGCCTATAACCCTAACATTAAACAGAGGCACTTTTTAAATGAGGAGGTTGAAAGGAAAATATGCAGAAATGATGACAGGGTATTTTTGTATACAGAATACTGCAACAAGATAGTCAAGAGCTATATCACTCCACATTTGTTGTAAGAGTGTGACAAAAATAGTAGGTACTCTACAATATGCCCTCATTGCTCTCGGACACATGACTTTAAATAGTCATGCCGGTCTCAGTTTCTGACATTCTGTGTTTTTGATTCTTTCTCTTTCTCAATTTACAAAGGCCTAAAAACAAAACATGAAAAATAAGCGTAGGTGTCAGAGAGAACACACGGAGAGCTTCCCTCTGGGAGAAACACGGCCGGGACAATGTTATGTACAAGGCTGTGTGTGTGTGTGTGTGTGTGTGTGTGTGTGTGTGTGTGTGTGTGTGTGTGTGTGTGTGTGTGTGTGTGTGTGTGTGTGTGTACGAAGGGGGAAATTACACATCATCAAAACTACACTGGCCAAAGGCTAGAAATACAATTAATACTAGATATACTAACAGCTCCAACAACAAACACACACACACATGCACACACCCACACATACACACACACACACACCCCTGAGGCTTGTGTAGCTTCAGCATTAGCTGTGTGACCCTTGATTTGTTGCAGAGGTTGCACTTTTAATCATCACACCCAAGAAATAACAGCCCAACCTCTACCTGAAACAGGTGTGTGTGTGTGTGTGTGTGTGTGTGTGTGTGTGTGTGTGTGTGTGTGTGTGTGTGTGTGTGTGTGTGTGTGTGTGTGTGTGTGTGTGTGTGTGTGTGTGTGTGCGTGCGTGCGTGTGCAAAGTCTGATGAAAACAATAATTGAGACTTTTTCCCTCGTGGGAATAATGTGTGTGTGTGTGTGTGTGTGTGTGTGTGTGTGTGTGTGTGTGTGTGTGTGTGTGTGTGTGTGTGAAAATGCACCTTCCAAATTGAAGTACCTCTAAACGCGAATGCATCTGAAAATATTAAATAATATTAACACACATTCCCCACTTCAAAGCACTGAGCATCCTTAGATTCACCTCATTAATCAAATGAAAAGTCAAGTATGTAATATTGAATCACTGATCAACTGAATGCACCCTCACCAAATGATTAGCCTCAAACATTTCATTCAATTGCTTCAGTACACACACACACACACACACACACACACACACACACACACACACACACACACACACACACACACACACACACACACACACACACACACACACACACACACCACACACACACACACACACACACACACACACACACACACACACCACACACACACACACACACACACACAACCAGAAGTTGTTATTGTCAGAGAAGACATTCACGTTTTCCTTAATCTATTCATTTGCAAACAGATGTAACAATTAAGTGCACAGAAACTCAGAAACAACTACTGTACAGTGAACAACAACCGAAACCCCTCCGCTCCACAGACAGAAGCAGCAGCCGACACGGCGACGCCCTGTGGCTTCATGACTTGGATCAATTGGATTACATCGGGTGGTGGCAGATGTCTTTTAGTGGATTTGAATGATGTCTCCCTGCATGGAACCGGCGACTGAGTTCAAACCATCACTCACAGCAACTGACTTGATGGCATAATCATTTTACCTCTAGAACAAAACCAAAGCCTGTTTTCACCAAAGATGTATGTAATTTCTAACTTTTAAAGACCCCACTTGTTTTCAATCTTTAATGCTAAGTGCTATTCTACTGTGTTTGTGCTGCGGTTGCACCCTGTACCTTAGGAATAGTCATAGTCATTCAAAGAAATCTAGCATCAATTTGTTTTCTTTAATGAACCCTTAGATGCATAAGTGGGTCTTGTTTGACCCGGTGAGGTGGTTTTCTTGAAGTATCTATGCCATTAAAAATTGTAATTTACATTTTAAGAAATTGTAGTTTTTGTATTACTACCCCAAGCTTCCATAACTGGGTCAAAAAGGACCCGCATGCATTTTCTATGGAACTAGGTTTTTTATTCTAAATGTACAAAAAATGTCTAAAATTATAAATAGTAACAAATTAAATATAAAATATTTCTAGTGTGAACCAAAATATAATACCAAATATTATACAAGTAATTCTTAACCAAAATGACAAACATGGCATAAAAACACATATTATTCTAATACGGGTCCTTTTTGACCCACTTATGGAAGAGTGTAGGTCCAGTCACTCGTGCATCTAAGGGTTAGGGAGCGGCTTGTGTCTGATTAGTCAGTTAGGGTTGAAGCATGGAGATTATTACTTGTTATGCTCACTTATTTTGTTTCAAACTATAAAAATAATACATATTACCATGTCTTTGAAATATAGATTTAACAGCTTTCATGGAAATGCATTTACAAAAAATATTAAAACCATATTGCCCAGCACTACTTCAAGCTCCTTCCCATTCCGTCCAATGCTTATATTAGCAACAAAATGAATTCCTTCCAGTTTTAAAGTGGCTATTCTACAGATAACCTGACCTCTAACTTTCCTAATGTGGGCTAAGTGAGAACAACATTCTTTATTGATCTCTACACGGCTCAATAAAGCATCACATCATACTACAGGGTGTATAATAATTGCTGTGCTGTGACATCCTCCATGTTGAGCGGTGTTACACTTCTGCAGAATTAGGCTGAATGTATATTGTGATATCATAAGCAACAAGAATAATGCTCTGAGCCAGAACCCATGCTGTAATGTTATTCAAAATGGAGAGGAAAGGAAATCTATTTCAAATCCTGCTTTATTAATTTAATACCATCGCTGCCTCCAGGCAGGGAAGGGACAATTGAGTTGTAGCAATTTGCAGAATAAGGGGGCCAAAGCAGGGAGGGAGGAGAGGCATATGGGGAAAGAAGGGACTGTGGAGTGTAGAGTAGAGAGAAATGAATACGAGCAGACGCAGATGCACAAAGAGGGACGGAGGGAGAATAATGTATGTAGACATACCATTAAATATGACAGCGGGAATAGATAATAGTGATATAAGGTCAGAGACATTGCTGATGAAAGAAATTAAAATGGAAGAAAAGAAAAAGAGACAGAAAGTGACAGAGATGAATATAAAGACACTGAGAGGAGCTTTAGGGGAAGACAGGAAGATATAAAGCTTCGATATAATGAGCCAATTGATGGCGAGGCCCGGGGTTAAGCACCTGAAGACAGCCAGTAATTGGCTGAGGATGACAGAGTGACAGACATGGAGATATAGGCTGCAACCTGGAAGGAAAGAGAGGGATGAGACGGAGGGAGGTACTGAACGTATTCATCTTCAGACAAAAATGTCATTGTGGCTGGGAATGCGGAGGAAAAGAAGGGAGATGCTTAAGGGTGTCGAAGAAAAGCACAAAGCTGCTCGTTACAATAATGTCACTCAGCCAGTTATACGTGTCACGGTCAGATCCCATTATAAAAGAAATGCCTTTTACTTCAAAACTCCTCAAGAGATGTTCATCATGTGGTGTGATGATACCTCCAGTGGGTCTTGTGTTATGAATGATCTTTGAGGATGGGGGATCTTTTTGAAAGCTTTTCCTTTTGGTCACTCAGGCAAGATCCCCCTCAGGGCTTTTCAGAGCCGAGGTTTGAAAGGAATAGATATGGATTTGTGATTCCTCGTGCTGTTTCGAAGAGTTTCTGAAATGTAGGAGAGGAACACAGGGATTCTAGCTTTTACCGACCATTGAAATGCACAAACACCTACCGTATATACCGCATTCCAGGAGAGGGAAAGACCCCAAAGGGTAAAAGGGTCGCTTTAAAACTGTTGGAAGTACCAATATCTGAGTGATCATACTAGTTGACTGAACTTACTCATAAAGAGCCGTTGACACCATTGGTCAGATCCCCATTGGTCAGATCACCATTGGTCAGATCACCATTGGTCAGATCACCATTGGACAGATCACCATTGGACAGATCACCATTGGTCAGATCACCATTGGTCAGATCACCATTGGTCAGATCACCATTGGACAGATCACCATTGGTCAGATCACCATTGGATATGAAAGTGTGTGTTTCAGTTGAATGAAACAGGATTTGACATGTGTCACAATCAAATAACAGCAACTGCACCAATTCAGCAATGGCTCCTAGACTTCCACATTTCATGGCAAATTGGAGGCAAAGTTATGTAAATTGGATGTCTTCCATTTCTCTTCATTAAGCTGAAGAGGTTTCTGTGACATTCATTATTGTATATCTGTAAGGCATGCTTTATGACTTAAATGACACATTCAGAATAAGACGTGCAGATGTGTGCCGACAGCGTACGAATACAAGAAAATGTGCTGCCACGGCCTCCAATCATTCTTCTAATTCGGATCCTCTTGGGTCATGTCATGACACACTGTCATAACCCAGCACTTCACCTGATATCCCCCGCCCACACACCTGCTCCCCCTTTCCTTATGTGTTTCTCTATATATATGTGCAACTCTCATTCTTAGAATATCAGCTATAAAAAGACAACCTATGTGTGCTTATAAATCTGTGTCGGTCTACAAGACCACCACAATCATTGGTACACCAATTAGTCATCAATAAAATCCTCTAAAGGTGTCATTCTAATTGCCACTAAATGGCTGATTTAATTGGATTTTCAATCTCATTAATACAGGAAAGTTGATATTTTCTGTCTGTCTTTTTGAAATACATGGCAGGTTTGAGCGAAAAGAAATAGGTGAGAAAAGCCTTTAAGGTCACAGTGTTTTTCGATGTTCTTTTAATAAGTTGTTTAGTTTCTCTGTCCGTCTGCTGATAGAAGATCATTTGTTTGCCTTTGTGAGGAGATGCCTCTTTCCAAATGTCACAACACTGCCCTCGCATCGAGCGAGTGTCTTGCCAAGCACCTACTCTGTCTTTGTCTGCATATCCTAAGTGTGGCGTGTTTGTTCCTATACACCTGTGTAAATGTGTGTGAGGTCATATATGTCTGTTTGAGGCGCTACAAAACCACTTGTGGTTGTGTGATGTGTGAGTCTTTTGTTTCTGACAGTGTGTGATAGTGCTACGTTGTGTCTTGTGGGGGAGTATTGACTGGCAGACCATGAACATGGCTTTCCTGTATTTGGAACAAAGACAGCAGAATGGGATTTATTGAATCATGCCTGTCTTCAAGAAAAACAGAGGCAGAAGTTTGGATGGAGAACGAAAAGGAGCTTGTACTGTAATAAGCTTTCGAGACAAACATGTTAAAGAGGCCCTGTAATGCTTTTTGGGTTTTCCCGTTCCTGTAATGTGTTATATAGGTTTGTGTGTACTTGATAGGCTAAGCTGCGGGACATTTTGGACAAATCTCCCAGCGGTTGCCCAATCACAACAGAGCCGGCCAGCTAACCAATCAGAGCAGACTGGGCTCTGGTTTCAGACAGAGGGTGAAAAGAGGTGATGTAGCACAGGCAGTATGAGAAAAATAAAGAGCTTTCTGAACATTAAAGCATGGAGCCATGTCCCAGTGGAGACACTAGATACAACCTGAAAATGTGCATAATAATGTCCTCTTTAATAACATTTGAAGTGTTCAATAACTTAAAAAGTGCTCATTGGAATGCTGATGGTCAGTTGTGGAGCTAATGAAAGAGATTAATAAAAGGGAGACAACGATAAGGGTGTTAAAAGAAAAACAAAAAAATCCTAAGAGAAAACTTAGCACAAGCGGATATCATACACATAAAACATAACCTTGCTGAAGGTCCTGTAGGGATAATCGCAATTGCCTACTACTAAGACACATTGAAGTGCTCTACCACACAAGCAAATGATGAACTCTGTAGTGACAAATGATAAATGGCGTGTTTATATTATCCAACGCCTTCATGAGGCAGCAGGACAGCTTTCACAAAGGCTCGACAAAGCTCTCACCGGCTTTTATCCCAACATGCAGGGCGCGTTTTCAGTTGCTACGGCAAAACAAAAACAAAAATGATGGACTCAATTAATCATGCACACATTTCAAATTAGAGGAAAATACATAATATTGAGTTTTGGACCGGCTGATTTGAAAATTGCCCACACTTTTCCCTCAGTTCTTTTGAAAAGGTGCTTTATTGGCAAAGAGAAAAAGAAGCACTCACTGCCAAAGCAAACACAACATGAGAGAACCAGATAGCAGCCATGGCAATGAGGCAGTAATAATGTCAATCTTGCCCACTTCCTCACGCTTTCTGTGTCTGTGTCTTTCCCTCTCTGGCCGTTCAGGGCTGCAGTCGGATAGTTTAAAAATCAGCTCCTAAGTTCTAACCCTATCGTCTATTCCTTGAGTGAAACGTCACGGGGTTAAGGGATAGTGGATAGGAGAATTCAAAAGGACTTAGGAGAAGAGACTGCGGTACTTTAGAGAATCCGAATGCACTTTCACTATCTGACGTGTTTATGATGCGCCAGCGGACGTCATTGTGTGTGT
This sequence comes from Pseudochaenichthys georgianus, assembly GCF_902827115.2. Classification (NCBI taxonomy): domain Eukaryota; kingdom Metazoa; phylum Chordata; class Actinopteri; order Perciformes; family Channichthyidae; genus Pseudochaenichthys; species Pseudochaenichthys georgianus. The sequence goes on from NW_027263240.1 coordinate 61,047, forward strand.
CTGCTGCTGTGGGGGAACTATGGAAACCACAGTTTTCTATACAGCGGACTACAACATGGATGTTTAATAAGAACGAGGGACTACTGTAAACTCATCTAGAGACTCTGCACGTGCTCTGATGCTGCTGCTTTGCTTTATGAACGTGGACAACAGAGAAACATATTCTTCATGACCAAAGTTGGAATTTAAATAAAAAATGAAAGTGAAACTTATGCTCGTCACCCTCTCCCTCCGGTCCACATTAATACAAATGATCCCAATACGTATGATTGTATGAACTAAAGATCTTAAAATCAATACAGATGTATTTATTATAAACGTTAGTCCTTAACATCTATCACTGTGTATATCACCATTCAAACATCTTTTAAAAGTTGAACAAACCACACAGCTCAGTAAAGACTGAAATGTTGACTTTATTTGATAATTTCAGTGAAAACTAACGTTCATATTTCTCTTTTTGATTATAATACTGATGAACGTCCAAAACAAAGCACTTTGGCAACTTACCACCTATGTTTTAAAATGCTTAATAAGCACCGCAACTTTCATGATATAATTTCTCGGTCATAATCGGTTGTTTCCGTGAACGGCCCACTGTTGAGTGACGGCAAATGCTGCGGCTGCAAGGCATTGTGGGGCAGCATTTTCGCTTCTCCTGTCGGTTAGGGAGGTCCAGTGGTTCCTAAGCTAAAGGAGGTTATAAAGGAAGTTTGAAACCTCCTTTCCTATCATTCTCATCATTCTAGAGAATTCGAACGGCACTTATCATGGCTGCCACTGAGGGACTTCCGGGTCATTTCACTCCTTTAGGAAGGTTCCTAAGCTAAATGGACTATTCGACTTCAGCCCAGGTCTCTTTTTCCATTGCTCTCAATTCCTGTGTCATTATTCTCTTTCGTCCTCCGCAATGTTATTATATTTCTAATACTCAATCCAGCGCTCTTTTACTTACTTCTTTACGAAACCTCAAATCTTTTATCAGTCTACATTTTTTTATTTTTTTTTCCTCTTCACTTCAATTAATACTCTTTTCTACCGCCTCCCCCTCCCCTCCAGCTCTCATCAGCTAGAAAGTGGACGAAGAAGGGAGAGGTCAGAGAAGTCTGCTGGCTTCTATTAATGAGCTGAACACACGCACGCACGCACGGACGCACACACACACACACACACACACACACACAACAATATGTGTACTTGGTGTGTGTGTGTGTGTGTGTGTGTGTGTGTGTGTGTGCGTGTGCATGTGCGTGTGCGTGTGCACGGTAATTATAATGACAGACGGAGCCACTGGAGCATGGAGCACACTACTAATGTCGGCCAGATTACCTAAACTGTTTGTGTGGCACCAAACTAATGTTGCATTGATCACCTGCCTGCTTGGCTGTGTGTGATATATGAAGACCAAATCATTTGGTATTTTCTTTTTCTTTCTCATTTCCATCTTTTATGATTTCTATTTTGGATTTTTCCTACATCTTTCACCATTTCTCGCTCTTTCAAATCAAAACTAGTTTTAAATGTAATGCCAAAGGTTTGGGAATCAGTACAGTATTGCAAAAGCAGGCTGTACAAAGTGTATACTACATGTTCAAGACGCAAGCATGTGGACAAATGAAAGCTTCAGCGCAAGTTCAATAAGGAAGACCGAACACGAGTCACCTACACGTCACTCGATGGCTCCCTCCCCCCTCATTAAATACGAGGGCGTCACCCCTCAGCAGCCAATCGCTGCACAGGCTAAATTCCTTACATGCCTGCTCTTCCTCCCTGTCAGTTGTCATTTCAGGTGACCACACGCAACCCGCCTCCACCCCTCTCGCCTCCAGTCTCCTCCAGGACAAAGCTAAACCTTCCTTCTTCAGACCGGTCCCACCTACTCATCACCACCACCAGTATCTAGACCCCGGGGGTTTCTTCGGAGCGGTTCTTCCCCTCCTGAATGATTATCCTGCAAACCGGGGCCTAATCGCCAAACACCATTCCATTCTCTTGTTGTATTATCATGGCAATCATTTCGTGTAAACAATAAATATGTATTCCTTACATCACGTCTCTCCGGTTTGAACTGAAAGTTAATCCAATATGTGGTTATGGAACATCTCATTTGAAACACATACGTGAATGTGTTGCTTAAAACAGTCTTCTGAAAGGAATAATTGCTTTCCTTCTCTTCAGGGTTTTCACTTGTGTCTGAATTGCAGTCGGAATTCTATTATATTCTGAAGGTGTTGGATTGTTAGGTTCAGATCAGGGCTCACTGTAGGGAAGTCATGTTATTCAACACAAAAATGGAAAAGCCATGAATCCTTGGAATTGATTTGTGCATTAAGGAATTGCAATAGAAACATTGAATGTTTGCCATGAAGTTGAAAGCCTACTTCTGTCTCTAAAACATCATGCTGTGCTTTTTACTTCATTCAAATTAAAGGGCCTGACCTTAACTACTTCAACCAATTGGAAATTAGTCCATTTAGCTGGAAATCTCGACAGTTGAATGTATCTCCCTCTTGTCTTTGTATCATATGTCCTTTCCGTATATCAAGTCTAGGTTTTTGTTCTTGATCACCTTCCATCTTTTAACTCTGTCTCTGTTTATTTTAATTTTCCTTTCTCGCATTCTCTCTCTCATCCACTTTAATTCAAGAAAGGCTTTGATCAGTCCAAGAACAGCTAAGCTAGTCAACATCCACAAGGGCAGTGTTTCCCCTGTACAGTGTGCCAGGTCTGCGAGGCTCCACTAGCACCCCCCCCCCCCCCCCAGTGGTTCCCGGAAGAGACAAATGGAAAATGTAATTGTAAAAAATAAAGTAAGACATCATTCCAATGTGTACTATAGGACAATACAAAAGAAAAAGTTTAAAAGCAGAAAGAATGCTAACTAGGTATCATAAGATAGGAATAAACCAGTTTAAATGATTTGTTATTGGTTGTGATCATATTCTAAAGATGTTTGGATTATTGAAAAGTATACAGCTCCCTTTCATCTGAGTGTTGAGAGTTGTATCAATAAATTCATTTTGCTCTCAAAGTGCACCAGATTGATGCATTTAACTTCAACATTTATAAAAAAAAAATCTTCCCGGGGGAGCATGCCCCCGGACCCCCCTAGAGAAGGTGAGGTCCACCCCCAAATAAAGCAGGTTAAAATAATGAAATTGCTTTCATGTTATTCTGATTGTTTGTTATGTGGATGTGTAGTATGTGTGTTACTGTATGTTCAATAAAGGTGATTTAGCAAAATACACCTGGAGAGCCTCAAGAGCCTTTCTTGTGCTGGCAGACACACAGACACATATTGGCGGGGCGCACTTCGCACGCACACACACTAAAAAATTCCACGCGCCCCGCGCTCACATTTTGCTGGGCCCGCATGCCTTAGCACCGCTGCTATGACTCCATCCTAGGGGAAACACTGAAGGGTTATCTGAAAAGGAAGGTCATTGCTGTGTGTTTGTATATATTTATTTGTTGTTCCTTCCTTTTCTTTTCCCTTCACTATATCTGTAAAGCGTCTTTGAGCACCTGTAAAAGCGCTAACAAATTAAATCTATTATTATATTATTATTATTAATGATGATGATGGTGATAAAGAATGCATCTAACGTTCCGCTGCTCTCTAGGGCTCTGCTCATTATAATATAAAAACAGAGCATTAAACAAACCATCATGCTCTTACTTAATGTCGTCATCAGCAGGCCATCACGTGGTTTTCGAAAATAACCGAGTGACACGAGTAGATTTTAGCCGAGACCGGCGGAAAATATGTCTCAAAATTCCGTGTGTGTAAAAAGACGATCCACAAGCAGAAATGTGAGATCCACGAGCAGAGATTTGAGATCCGCAAGCGCATTTTTGTTCGACAAATACAAAATGGATTCACAAATGCCTGATCGAAAGTTGTAAATGTTAAAGAGATATTCACAGATCTTTTTTTTATTTGTGAAAATATTTAGCGTGTTTGCAAATCCGTTTTACACTTGCAAATGTACTTGTGAGTTTGCAAATCTTTTAAATGCATGTGTGGATGGTGTTTTACATTTACAAATCACATATTTACACACAAATTATTTGTATGTTCACACAAATAATTATGAGACATATCTATGCCCATAGTGTGTGTTTAACTTTGGTTTATAAGGATCAGAAAGGAAGATTTGTGTTTTTGTTTGTGTGTGGGTTTTTTCAAATGCTAAAAACTGGCATGCAATAATGAGTGCTCTCACTGGAGATCAGGCAGCGTGTTTCCTTCCTTCCTGCAACCTCCACCTTCATGTGTTTGTGTGTGTTGGCAAACCCCCTTGTGTGTACATTCATTAGCCCAGAGATGGAAACAGTGGGCGTTGGAGTGCGGAGAGAAGGGAAGAGAGAGTAAGTACAATCATTTATCTCTATTATTTTGATGTGTTTATTACAGTTTATTGTAAAATACTGCAAACCACTTTGGCAATATTGTTAATTTGTGTGACAGTCAAACAGATCAATCGCATTGGGAGAAAGTTAACAAGGCGGAAAGAGGTTGAGAGAGAGAGAGAGAGAGAGAGAGAGAGAGAGAGAGATAGTAGATGAAATATAAATAAATTAGATTCCTTACTGCACAGCGTATGATCTGAAATGCTGACCTCTTCACAAATATCACTGACTTAATATAAAAAAACACCTGTCAGTATGACATCATTCAATTCAAAAGCACAAACTAGCCTCAAAAATAATCATTAAGTTAAATGATGCTCATTCTCAGGTTCAGATGTTCTATTTTGGGCCTCTCCTGTGACATGTCTCTGAAACCAGAGCCCAGTCTGCTCTGATTGGTTAGCTGGCCTGCTCTGTTGTGATTGGTCAACCGTTTGATGTTCCGACCACTAGAATATCAAGTACAATGGCTGTATTGTTAAATAGTGATGTCAATATTTTACAACACTAATGGAGGCGTTTCAGTCGGGGGGGGGGGTTGTGAGAGAAACTCCCTCTGGACATGGGATTTTAGCCTTTACATGCACAAAAACCTATACAACACTCTACAGCAGCCTTTCCCAAACTCAGGGTCCCGTTTCAATTGGGTCGCCAGCATTGCTACACACGCACAGCGTCAGAGCTGATGGCTGCATTGCAAATACAATTTCTTTATTATTGTTATTATTTTTATTTTTTTATGAAATCATGCAATATAGCATTGTTTATTGAATTATTTCATTTTCTAAATAAACTAAAAATAAGATTGTATTTGCAACGCAGCCATCAGCTCTGACGCGACCCCCGCAAACGTTTTCGCGCTGTCTGTTTATGCGACGTTGATGATCAATCTCCATCGTACATGATGGCAAAAAGAAGATCCAAAGAGGAGTTTTTAAACGTTGGCTTCACAAAAGCTGTTAGAAATGGAGAGGAGCGGCCTCAGTGTGTTTTATGTGGAGAGGTGCTCAGCAACGAAAGCTTGAAAATAAATCAACTGGACCGGCATCTCCAAACAAAACATCCTCAGCATCGGGACAAGTCGAAGGATGGGTTCATCTGCAAAGAAGAGTCTTTCAAGAAGCAGTGTTTTGACGGCGGAAAAGTAAGTCACTCATTTTAATGATTTGGTTTGTGTGTTTGTGAGTCTGTCAGGGTCTGTTGTGAAATTGTTTAACGGCCGGGAAAAAAACAGAGAAACAATGACCACCGGAGGATTAGAGGGAAAGTGACAGGCAGTATGAGAACGAAAGCGAGAGAAAGTATCACCCGCACGGACGTGACTGCTGCAGTGTGGTGCAGATCAATGCCGACATTTTAGACTGATTTATACTGACGGCCATGCAAAGCGATCAGTGTTAATAAGGATACTTAAAGTGGACCAGCATGCTATATTTGACAAATATGTTGTAGGGCCATACCTATATAAAACAAGTCTGTGAAGGGTTTTTTTCAAAATACCAAACAGATCATGCATTTTAGCCATGCCTCATTTCGCTCTATTTGCTCTTTGCAGTCCTGTTTTTGCAAGGGCTGATTCTGTGACGTAGCTTTAATGCAAATGAGATGCAGCTGACCACGCCCCCCTGCAGGAGAGGGAGATCAGCTGCTGGGCTCTCAGAAGAGGGGGAGTAAAAGAGATCTCCGTCCTCCGTGATTTATTCGTATATGATTATATAGAGTCATTATTCATTTGTTTTAAAGCTCAATAAATAACAAAGAAGACCTTTGACCGGCACTTTTCAAATTTTGTCCGGAAGATTTAAACTTTAACGGACATGTTGACCGGCGAAAAAAAATCTAACTGAAACTCTGCTGCACGGTCCCCTCGTTCCTTGGAAGAGGCGGAGAGGTGGGTGTTTGTCATCTGCTGGTGGATTACCGGAGAGATTTACAGTGCTTGCCTCGGGGAGGGAGAAAAAGAGCCAGAGCGTCCACCGCGGAGAATAAACAGAAGGGCAACCATGGCAACCATGCGCGGGAAGTCTTCTTCTTCTGCTTTTGTGGCAGACTACAGCGCCACTTACAGGCCTGGCATATGTACTACAGCGTCTCCAGCGCTTTCGAGCAGCAATGGCCGGCCGTGGCCCAACCCCTCATTCCCCTGATAGGTGGAGAGTTGCCCATATAGGCAGAGCACCTCGTTCCTGACGTCAGAACAATTTGAAATCTGGATCAGTCTGTATCAGATCCGTTGCAGCCCCGTTTTTAGAGATTTGGGTATGGAGGAAAAGAGAGAGGGTTGTGTTTTCTGACACTTGGTGACACACCGGGGACACATATTCATGTATAAAAGACGTACAAAAGTGCATTTTGCATGATAGGTCCCCTTTAAACTACAAAAAAAGAGTCCCAGAAAACAGGTGATGATTTAACAAACTAATTTTATGTTTCGGGACATTCATTTTTAGATGTCATTGTTATTATATTATATCATGTATTCAATATATGATATAATACCCCTTCTAGCATGTCCGATCAGAAAATATTGCAAATATTGTAAATAAGTCAGTAAAGTGAATCAGTTGCCAAGTGTTGGAGTTTCTTTGTCTCAGAGTGTTTTACAACAGCTTTGTTCATTTAAAAGTGTTTAAAACATGTGTGTACACATAGTTTTTAATCTAGTGATAATAATTTAATTTAAATTTGATTTGATCTGTGATGCACTGTACTTGACTGCACTTCCCATGTTTTGTCATTGCTTTGATCCTTATGTTTTCTGGGCAAGCTCAAAGGGAATGTTGTTATGGTGAGAAACCTAATTGCTGCGATGCACTTTTATAATTAAATAAATATTTACATTTTAAATTCATGGTGTGTTGTATTCTTTGTTTATAAATGTAGATATTATGGAAAATCATGACATTTTGTGAACTTGGGTCCCGTAGGACTACAACATTTCTGTGTTGGATCTCATGCTGAAAAAGGTTTGGGAACCCCTGCTCTACAGGAAAGGGAAAACCCCCACAAGCATAATAGGGCCTCTTTAACCTGTTGAGCCCTGAGCCTGTTTTTCAGGTCTCAGGCTCGAAAATGACATGCCCAGAACAAATGACTATATCTTCACTTCTAAAAGGGGTAAATGAATCATCTTTTTTTTTCTCAAAGCAATGATAAACCGGATCAAGTTGGATGTAGAAAAGTCAGAATCAATATAGATTTTTTTTCATTTTAAAGTAAATTCAGATTGAACATAGTAAAACATATTCAATTATAGTGTCCGTCCAAAAAAACCACATTGCTTATAGTGAAAACTACGCTTGAATGATGGGAAAGTAGACTAAAAGCTTTATGAATTCAAACTATAACATATAATAAGTACCATGTATCAAGATTGATGCAAAACAAGTTACCTTTGACCTTTTTAGAGAGGTTTAGCACAAAATAAAACACTTCTGGGGTCACTTGGGTGTATTTTCCATATCTCTGGCCCCCCTCGGGTAGGGTTGGGTACCGAGAAACGGTTCCAACATTTCGATTCCAACGGCATCATTTAGAAATGTGAATTTCGGTTCCGCTTTTCGATGCCTGAGGAAATGTTTCTCGCCGCTCTCCGTAGCCTACTGTATGACTGCGGCGGGGCGGGAAATGTCGCGTTGTACCTACACTTTCTACAGTGTAACCTGAGACCAGGGCCGGCCTGTCGCACTGGCGTTATAGATGTTCGCCTAGGGCGCCAGATCTGTGGAGGCGCTGCGCTGACAGCTCTGGGAGGAAAAAAATGTGTTTTGACCGTTGGTGCTCATCCTAATTTTCGGCCTTGATGTAACAACATTCATAATTAAGTAAATGTAACACCCTTTTCATCCCGGTTACACTTTTCATTTGCCCTGTACGATGGGCGCTGTAAGTGATGAAAATGGGGGATGTTGGCTTATCTGGCAACCGCAGCTCACAGCCAAAGTGCGAGTGAGCGAGGGAGAAAGGGAGGGCGCTGTTGTTATTAGCATCTGGTGCAAGCTGCTCTAACGGAAGAAGAAGATTTTTCTACAATGATGTGGAGGGAGAGTCCTCTCCAGTCAGACTGAGAGGCTGATAACTACAGCTCAGTGAGGTAAAGGACTCTGAGTGTTTAGATAGTTCACTTTAGTCTAAGTTATCTCAGTGGGTCTCAAACGTTTTGATCACAATTTATGTAAACACATATTTCCAAGGCTCTCCTTTATAATTATTGGGATAAAACAGGCTTGAAATCATTCCAATGTATACTAGAGGACAGTAAACCAGACATATCGTTTTAAACTGGAGAGATAAACAAATATGCATAAATAAAATAATAAAATAAGATATGAATGAACAACAAAAATAAAATACGTTACATGTATTTGTTATTGGCTATGGTAGGTTACTGGTTATGCTCACATACTTATTTAATTATTAAAATGTAAACCGATCTTTTTCATATGAGTGTTTAGAGTTGTACCCCCTAGATCTAGACATGTATCATTTTTTTTACCCTGCCCCTCAAAGAACCGGAATCGAGAACCGTTAAGAACCGGAATCGTGGAAATTCAAACGATACCCAACCCTACCCTCGGGCGATTTTGATGATTGACACCTTTTTGAACCGTTAGAGCCAATAGAATCAAGGTGAAGTTCCTAAAATCCATCCATCACCCATTGGTGAATGAGTGATGCGTAGCCAGAATGCCCCTAATCCTTAGCCAAGCGTCAATAAATATGCCTGACATCACCTTGGTGCCCATCTGAGTACCAATGTTCCCATTTCATCACATTTAGACAAGCTCACGGATTTGCTGGATACATTTGGGAAGCTGTTGGCGTTTTTTGTCATTTTGTATTTCCCAAAAATATTATCAGTTATGATGCCTCACACCGTCTTGGACCCCAGAATGGACTCAACTGATAACTTCTGAGAGCTGTGTGTGTGTGTGTGTGTGTGTGTGTGTGTGTGTGTGTGTGTGTGTGTGTGTGTGTGTGTGTGTGTGTGTGTGTGTGTGTGTGTGTGTGTGTGTGTGTGTGTGTGTGTGTGAATGTTTGTGTGAAGCATTGCACGAAGGCCAAATCCATGCCCAGTGATTTAATGCTGACAGCAAGATATTTGTCAGATGATTCCTGATCTCACCGTGCTAATACATTGCTTCCTGTCACAGAGCCGAGAGAAAGCTCCGCATCAAATCAAGAAAAAGTGTGCGTGTACATGAGGACCAGGATTAGGGTTTTATGTGTGTTTCAAGTACTTGTGTGTTTAGACACGTACTGTATGGTTGCCACATGGATAATATGTTCCTACTGGCTGCTATGTCTTAGTTCGACCATTTGTAACTGTACAAATAATATGTATGTAACTATGCGCAAAATATCATGTTTACGACTGGTAACTACCGCACTTCATTCTACATGTTACACTTATTTTATTTAATAAATACTGCTGCTACTTTTGTGTACTTCTGTACATTTTAATAATAATTTGCATGGTTTTTATCTAATAGTGTTCTATATTTTTCGTCTTTATCTATACTTTGCTGTTACAATGTAATGTTACCCTCTGTGGGACGAATATAGGAATTCTGATTCTGATTTTATGTACTTTTGAAATGACTCATGTCTTGGTAATATACACAAACCTACACAATTGTAAGCACATTTTAATTGGCATCTTTGTTCAAAACCAATGAAATGTTACAAAGTGAATGTAGTTATGTTTGTCTTTGAGCTCAACAAATCAACTGTCCTCTCTTACATGTATCTGCCCTCGTCTCACTCTTGATCTCCCACACCTCTCTGTCACCGATCTAAACAGCTCTCATCTGTTTCACGCTCGTTTGGTTGCCCACTCTTTCTCTTTCTCCCTCCACACACACTCCTCAAATGTCACTCAATCACGGACACCTTCAAGTAGGCCTTCATTAAGCACCAATCAACCGCACAGCGAAACACCAAATCACCGCGGCAACTCGTTACCACCTTGACCTGCCGCTGCGGAAACAAACGACCAAGCCTCAGCGTTCTCATTATTTGTAGCGTCATTGTTTGATTGTGATCCTGTTTCTTAGCCTCTCCAGCAGTTATTTGTGGCGCCGTGGTACTAACGAGAGCCTTGTGTCGATGTCAAGAATGCTGCAATCAGCTTGTTTTTGAGAACACAGGGAGATGAGTGTTGGAGCGGCGTGAATGACCATAACTTCTGCAACAACAAAAAAAGGCATTTATTTTGATGGGCTGTTAATCCATAATAATACTTTTAATTCTATAGCGCTTTTCTTGAACCCAAAGACGCTTTACATTTGGGAGGGAGGGTAGACAAACAAAACAAAGCCAAAAAGAAACAAGGAAACAAAACAAAACAGAAAAGCAGTCGGGAGGAAGTTGGTTGAGAGGGGGGGGGGGGGGGGGGCTTATGGATACAGAGTTGAAGAGGTGGGTTTTGAGGCGGGACTGGAACAGAGGGACTCAGACTCACAGAGGTATTGGGGGAGGGAGTTCCAGAGCTTCGGGGGTGCCACAGAGAAGGCTCTATCCCCGAAGCTCCGGAGTTTGTCCTTGGGGATGGAAAGCAAACCGGCTGAGGTGGATCTGAGGGACCTGGGTGGTTGGTAGAGGATGAGGAGGTCAGTGAGGTAGGGGGGGGGGGCCAGATGGTGGAGGGCTTTGAAAGTGAGGACCAGGAGTTTGTAGTGGATGCGGTGTGAAACAGGGAGCCAGTGGAGTTCTTTGAGGACCGGGTGATGTGATGCCATGATTTGGTGTGGGTGAGGAGTCTGGCGGCTGCGTTCTGGACACTCTGGAGTCTATTGAGGGATGTAGTGCTGATGCCGTAGAGGAGTGAGTTGCAATAGTCAAGGCGGGAGGAGATGAAGGCGTGAATGAGTCGCTCAGCTGCAGGGCGGGTGAGAGAGGGACGGAGTTTGGCAATATTCCGGAGGTGGAAACATTTGGTTTTTACAACTTGACTTATGTGGGGCTCGAGGGAGAGGGTGTGGTCACATATAACACCAAGGTTGCGTGCCTGGGTGGAGGGGGAAACAGGGGTGCCATCAATGGTGACTGTCAGGTTGAGGTTTTTGCTGAGGGTGGATTTGGAGCCGATGAGGAGGAGTTCAGTTTCATTGCTGTTGAGTTTGAGGAAGTTGTGTTGGATCCAGGATTTTATTGCAGTCAGACAGGATTCGATGTGGGTGAGGGGGGGGTTGTGGGGGGATTTGGTGCTGAGGTAAATCTGTGTGTCGTCAGCGTAACAGTGAAAGTCCAGGATGTATTGGCGGAGAATCTGACCAAGGGGGAGGATGTAGATGATGAAGAGGTGGGGGCCGAGTACTGAACCTTGGGGAACACCTTGGGTGACTGAAGCTGTGGCAGAGGAGTGGTTGTTGAGGGAGATGAAGTGGGATCTGTCGGAGAGGTAGGACTGGAGCCACCTGAGTGCAGTACTAGGGATCGACCGATATGGCTTTTTCAAGGCCGATACCGATACCGATTATGAGTAATCAAGGAGACCGATAACCGATATTTGGAACCGATATACATTTGCAGTCAAATCAAAAAATCTATAGTGTCAAAATGTAGAATAACACAAACTCCAACACAACTCAACACAACTTCTTTGAAATGCATTTAAGCATATATTATGTTTAATGAACTTTTAAACATCTTACAACTGGTTTCCTCTCGGAGCCCTTTTCTTTAGTGCAGCCATCTGCTATGAGTTAGAGAGAGACAGGAAGTGGGGCAGCAGGCTGACATGCTTAACTAACAATAATGCTTAATTTATTATATCAAACCAATGCCTGTCTATCTAGCATACAATCCCAATAAGCTGCTAGCAACTGCAAAACACTAGTGCTAGCTAATGTTTTGCAAACTATTAAAAGTGAGGCTATTACAGTAGACCTAACGTTAGACTAGTAGCCTCACTTCTAATATTTTGCTAAACATTTGCTAAATACATTAGCTAATGAGCTGCACATATCAACCTGAAAAACTGCGAGGCTCCACTCGCAGCCCCCCCTCCGCACCACAGTTACTCCGCTGCGAGACGCTGCACGCACCCCAACTCTCACTGACTTCCCGCGTCCCTGTGTAACTGGGTAGCGGATAGAATTGGATCAATAGATCGTGCTGTTTTTGCAACTTCAGCATAGGGGATAGGGATGTTTATTGAACTTCGGCTTTCAACTGATTTACCTTCGAAACACATGTATGGCTCTGCCGCTCAGCGCTGCTGCTTGTCTCTGTCTGTGTCTGTGTTCTTCGCACCTGCCTGTAATCTGAGAAGGTCCCGCCTCTCTGGCTGGCTCCCGCCCGGAAAATCTTCAGTGTTGATTGACACTTCAGTAATAGCCTATCAGATAGCGCTGTGGGCGGGACATTGCTTGTGTATAGAGAGTGGTGACTGCAGCCAGAGAAACGGCCGCATCAGAGCCAAAGTGTTATCGGCAATTTTATAATAAAAAAAGGCCGATACCGATAATCGGTCAAATGAGGAATATCGGCCCCGATAATCGGCCTGGCCGATAATCGGTCGACCCCTATGCAGTACCTTCGATACCGATGTCCTGGAGTCGGGTAAGCAGGATGGAGTGGCTCACGGTAACGAAGGCTGCACTCAGGTCGAGGAGGATGAGGATGTTGAGGGAACCGGTGTCAGCAGAGGTGAGGAGGTCATTGAGGACTTTGATGAGGGCCGTTTCTGTGCTGTGGTGGGGACGAAAAGCAGACTGAAGGGGTTCAAAAATCTGGTTGGTTTGGAGATGGCGGTGGAGTTGTTTGGAGATAAAGCGTTCTATTGTTTTTGAGAGAAAGAGGGGGTTGGAGATGGGATGGTAATTACTGAGGGAGGAGGGATCCAGACCGGGTTTCTTGAGGATGGGAGTGACAGCAGCAGTTTTGAAGACAGAGGGAACGGTTCCTTGGGACAGGGAGGAGTTGAAAAGGTTGACAAGGTAGGGACAGAGGACGGGGAGACAGGACTTCAGTAGAGGGGTGGGTAGAGGGTCAAGGGAGCAGTTTGTGGGTTTGGAGGAGCTGATCAGTTTGAGTATTTCAGGGGGGATAACCAGAGTGAACTGGGAGAGGCGGCCGTGGGGAGGAGGGCTCGGGAGGTCCAGGGAGATGGGGGGAGAAACTGTGGCGGTGGATGTTGGGGGAGATGTATGTGTGTCAGATGCAGCAGATAGGGAGAGATTAATGGCAGTGATTTTGTCAGAGAAAAACTGGAGGAATGAACTGCATAAAGTGGAAGTGGAGGAAGGAAGGGTGTCAGCACGGGGTTTGAGGAGCTTGTTGACGGTGGAGAAGAGGGTCCTGGGGTTATGGGAGGGGTCGGTAAAGATGGTGGAGAGGTAAGCAGTTTTTGCGGTAGTGAGGGCGTCTCTGTAGGTAGTGAGATGGAGTTTGTAGGATTCATGGTGAACTGTGAGGGATGATTTCTTGGTTAGGCGTTCAAGCTGGCGGCCGGTTTGCTTCAGCTTACGGAGTGCAGGGGTGCACCAGGGTGAGGAGGTTTTAAAAGTGAAATTGTTCCTTTTGAGGGGGGCCAGGCTGTTGAGGGAGGCGAGTAGGGTGGAATTAAGGTGGTTGAGTTGTTCATCGGGTGAGCTGAGGTTCGAGTCCAGGGGGAGAGTAGAGGAAAGCAGGTCGGAGAGGTGCTGGGGATCAACAGAGCATACATTACGGAAGGTGATGTTCCTGGATGGGGGGGGGGGTGGCGGACGGGGGAGGCGATGGTGAACTGTATGAGTTTGTGGTCAGAGAGGGGAAAGGGGCAGGGGTGGAGGTCGAGTACTGGGAGGTTGGTGGAGCAGACAAGGTCAAGGATGTGTCCTTTATCATGGGTGGGGAAGGTGACATATTGGGTAATTGAGAAATTGTCCAGAAGGGAGGATAATTCAGAAGCGAGTTTGCAGGTGGGGGAGTCCATGTGGATGTTGAGGTCGCCGAGGAGTAACAGACGTGGGGAGAGGGATGAAGCAATGGTGAGGAGTTCAGGGAGATCAGAGAGGAAGGAGGGGTGTGGTTTGGGGGGGGCGGTAAATGAGGATAACTGTCAGTGAGGGAGGGGCTTTGAAGGCGAGGAATTTGAAGGATGGTACTGAGGGGAGGGTGAGTTCTGTAGTCCGGATGTTGTGGTTGTAGATGACAGCCAGCCCACCACCACGGCGTGAGGGGCGGGGTTTAGTGATGTAATTAAAACCAGGGGGGGATGTTTGGTTGAGGGAGAAGAAGTCATTGGGTTGTTGCCAGGTTTCAGTGAGCAGAAAGAAGTCGATGGATTTGTCCAGAATTATTTCGTGGAGGATGTGGGCTTTATTGTTAAGTGACCGGATATTGAGGAGGGCAAAATTGGTCAAGTGGGGGGTTGGAGGGGTATGAGGTTGGCCAGGTTGGCCAGGTTGGCCAGGTTAGGTTTTGGAGCAAAGTCAGAACGTATAAAAGTGAGCGCTGAGCTTCTGTCTGCAATGTTCAAAACAACAGATAAAGCCAGAAATCTAGGTGTAGTCATGGACTCTGACCTGAGTTTCAACAGTCACATTAAAACAGTTACTAAATCAGCCTACTATCACCTAAAGAATCTATCTAGGATTAAAAGACTAATGTCACAGCAGGATTTGGAAAAACTTGTCCATGCCTTTATCTTCAGTAGACTCGACTACTGTAATGGTGTATTTGCAGGTCTTACTAAAAAATCTATTAGAAAGCTGCAGCTAATTCAGAACGCCGCTGCTCGAGTCCTCACTAACACTAAGAAAGTGGATCACATCACTCCAGTTCTGAAGTCTTTACACTGGCTTCCTGTGTGTCAAAGAATAGATTTCAAAATACTGCTGCTGGTTTATAAAGCACTGAATGGTTTAGGCCCAAAATACATTTCTGACCTCCTGCTAAATTATGAACCATCCAGATCTCTCAGGTCTTCAGGGACTGGTCAGCTGTCTGTCCCCAGAGTCAGAACTAAACATGGAGAAGCAGCGTTCAGTTATTATGCTCCAAACATCTGGAACAAACTCCCAGAAACCTGCAGGTCCGCTGCAACTCTGACTACTTTTAAATCCAGGCTGAAGACTTTCCTTTTTGTCGCTGCTTTTAATTGAACTATTCATATCTTAGACTGCACTGTAACTTTTATCCATGTATTTTTTCTTAATGTCTTTCATTTTTTGTTTTTCTTTTAATGTTTCTTTTATTATCTTTTACTGTTTTTAAATGCCTTTATCTGAATGTCTTTCATTTTTGTAAAGCACCTTGAATTGCCTGGTGCTGAAAGGTGCTATATAAATAAACTTGCCTTGCCTTAGCAGCGCGGGGGTGGGCACGAGACGGGGGGCAGTGGAGCAGAGGAGGGGGGCTTGATGGTGAGGGATGGGGAGAAATCCATGTCTTTAGTAGTACTCTTTGTTGTCAGAATTGCAGAGAAAGAGAAGAATGAATATTTTAAAGTAGTTTTCAAATGGTGGAGGAAGAATGATGGAAAACAGCAGTGCGTAGCAAGTCAGCATTTTGAATGACAGTGAGTGCTTCGGATTATACTGCCTCATTAAATGTGATGGTTGATTTGTTTGAACGGAACTGGTGATTATGAGACTTGGCTGACAGCGTGTGTGATGATGCTGCGCTCTAATAAGTATTATAATGCTCCATTTGCTAATGTTGAAACTCTAAACCCATAACACGGTGTGGTCTGTGCAGCGTATACCTTAAAGGAGCTATGCTAATGTTTAGGTTTCATATGTGTCTTTTGTGCCTCTACTGCAGTGGTTCTCAAAGTGGGGGGCGCGCGAGAGACCAGGAGGAAAAATGGTTATAAAAAAACATATTTCGAAATATTATTGATTCGAAAATAATATGATGCAGTACAGTACTATTACGTCTGGGTCTCTGTGTTTCATTAAAGCTCGGCTCTCTGTGTGTGTGTGTGTGTGTGTGTGTGTGTGTGTGTGTGTGTGTGTGTGCGTGTGTGTGTGCGTGTGTGTGTGTGTGTGTGTGTGTGTGTGTGTGTGTGGAACGAGCCATTTTGTGTGCGCGAGCGAGAGAGAGAGAGAGAGCGCGCACCGGTACCGGAGATCGTTGTTGTTAGCTTCTGGTGCTAGCGAGCTACGCTAACGGATATCATATAAGGAGTTTTTTCAACAACAAAGTGGAGGAGAGTCCTCTCCTGTCAGACTGAGAGACTCAGGGAACTAAAGGACTCTCTCAGTGTTATCTGAGTGGGTCTCAAACGTTTTGGTCATCATTAATGTAAACAATTATTTCCGAGGCACACATTTATATGATCATTATAGTTATAAAAAAATAAGAGAGTAAATGAAAAACAGGTATGAAATACTATATGACAGTAAAACAAGAATAAAGTTTAAAAGGGTGATTTGTAAAATATCCATAAAGTACATCTGATTACAGTTCTGTTTCAAATGGATATTGAGAGATGTATCCATAGATCTCTTCATTTTGCTCTAAAAGTGCACCAGATTGATGCTTTTAACTTCAATATTTAAAAATAAATCTTCCTGGGGGAGCATGCCCCCGGACCCCCTATGTGAGGTCCACACACCACCTATAAAAATAGCACTTGACCCCTGCTTACACCTATATGCCGTGAGCTGATTATCGAGCCTTCATTGTAACAGTTGCGGGTACACTGTGTATATGCGTGGGGATTGTTGCAGTAGAACATTCCACTGTAGCGACCGGTACATTAATGGGAAACCCTAAATATTTGAGCACCCTCTTTGAAACGTCAAGCTACCCCACAGCACCCCCAAAATAAATCTCTGTCGCCGCTACTGAGCCTGACTTGTGTTGGGGGGGGCTCGACTTTTATTTCTCCAAAGGGGGGGCCTGACAGAAAAAGTTTGAGAACCACTGCTCTACTGTGACATTTTTGTATGCTGTAATGTTCAAAAAGGTATCTATTTTGCGCACACACACACACAAATACACACTGACACACACACACACTCCTTTTTATGAGGACCTGAATTCTTCTTTTAGTCCAGCATGACTGATCACAGATTATGTAAAGTGTCAAAGGCTGGCTCCCCCTTTGATCACACAGCAAGGGCTGGCCTCTGTCGAAGGAAGTTTTGAGTGGACCCTCTCCGCTAACAAAACATCTCTGCTCCTCTCGCTTCAAAGCATATCATTTCATTTTGTATTCCCTCAAACTGAAAGACAATCACAGAACCAATGATCCTGATACTAATTAGACTGTTAAGATCGTTCACTGCTGTTGATGGGCAGTTAAAAGAGTGCTGCAGCACAGGCAGTATGGCAAAAATAAATCACTTGTTGAACGTTAAATAGTGTGAACATGTCACATAAGAGGTACGACATACAAATATTCTCTGTATCTATGTTCTCCCTTTCTCCATCTCAAGCATCATTCTGCTTTCTTTCCCTTTCTTCGGATAATTAATCTCAGGCTTTCCTCTGCCATTTAATCTAGCCCTTTTCTATTTCTTAACATCCTTACTTCCTTCCTCATCTCTTTTTTATTTCTCCCTTCCTCCTGCTATCCTCTCCTGATCGACTCTTTGACCTCTATCACCTCTCCCTCCCGCTAGTCTTCCCTGCCTCCCTCATTCCCTCCCGCTGAGCTTGGATATAGAGGAAACAAGCTTGTTGCCCTGGTAACAATGCAAATCAGCCCCAACAGGCCAATTACCAAAGAGCACCAATTAAAGCTGGACTTGTTCCGTTTAATGGGTTTCATCCTATCTGCCGTTCGGATCCCACACACACAGCAAGACCCCCTTTTACCAAGTTAACAACTGCAGTAGTTAGTCAAAAGGGACGGGGCTGGATGTTGTGTGTGTGTGTGTGTGTGTGTGTGTGTGTGTGTGTGTGTGTGTGTGTGTGTGTGTGTGTGTGTGTGTGTGTGTGTGTGTGTGTGTGTGTGTGTGTGTGTGTGTGTGTGTGTGTGTGTGTGTGCGTGCAACACGTTCTCACTCTCATCCCGTCACATATTGATGGACGGTCAGGGCCCCTCCCCGTCGCTATATTACGTACAGGGTACCCCTTTCCCGTCATTTTCTACGGGCAGGGCGTCCCATAGACCTTCATTGCGGACACAGCGGACCCCTTGCCCGTCAGGCTTCTACGGGCAGGGCGTCCCATAGACCTTCATAATGCCTATTTTAAGGTTCATTTGGCCATTAAAATGCGTTTTGATCTCATTGTATGCGAGTAATGAGTTTTTTATTTCTGATTATTTGTGCAGTACATGTACATGATGTTTAGTTTGCTAGTTATGACGAAGATTACCTTACGTCTGTGAGGAAAATACACGGGGCTCAGAGCCTCGTATTTTTAAAATCTTTTTTTCCTTCTAATTTATTATTCTTTTCAAAATAACACACTGTTATTTACTCACCAATAACACACAATTATCCTTGCTTTTATTTATTGGTTTAATTCCATAATCTCGGTCTTTTTTGGTGTTCGTCAGGAACTGAATTTCAAAATAAAAATAACCGGAAACAGACGTAGGCCTATAAGGGACATTTCGAGCATCATTGCGATTGTCAAAATGTTTGAGTTTAGGATGGCACTACACTACACTACCCAGAATCCCCAGCTATCGTTTAGGACTACAGTCCCCGTGATTACTCTTCAAGGTCTGGGATTGGATGTTGGAGTGGCAGTGCGCCAAGGTTACAGCGTCAAACAGCTGTTTGAAATGGAACGAAACCACGCCAGACTATCCAAAACTGGAATCGAACGCCCCCCCAGAACTACACACTACACTATTGTGTTTCGCAAAATGTTCTATGGGACGTCTCTACTGAACGTTTTCGTTTTTCCCACAATTAGAAGTTGCCAGTATTAAACACATTGGTGTTATCAAATGTAAAACATATAATTAATAAATGGGTGAAAATCGCTGTCCATAATGCGCAGCATCAATATATAGCATTAATATACCCACATGACCGCTCATTGATACTTTGTAATTCTACTCCACTACAATTCAGAGGGTAACCTGGTATTTTTACTCCACTACACTTATTTGAGTTACTTTGCAGATTCTGATTAATGATGTGAAATATAAACAACCCTTAAATCAGACTTTAGTTACACCTGAGTAAAATTCAGGTAAAGTGATTGTCAAGTGCCAACAATCAGGAGAGATATTTGATAGTTGGTGCTTGAGAAGACTAAACATGTATCTGCAATTGACATTAATGGAAACGAGTAATAAAGTATATTAATTACTCGTTATTCTCTACTAATAGTTAATTAAAGACTATATATTATGGCTATTTTGCACATCCCTTTCAAGATTTCAAGATTTTCAAAGGTTTATTGACATATCATTTACACAACTTACGGTGTAGTTATGAAATGAATGAAAAACTTGGGTCACAGGTCCCTCAACAGTGCATTACAAGACATCTATCAATATGTGTGTACCTCCACCATTAAACTGTCATATTCTGCACATTTCTTATTCTATCTACATACATAAGAGTATAATCCATATGTATAATATCAGTTAAAATAAGTGCTTCAACATAGTTAACATTGCAGGAAAGCAATATATTAGACGTTAAGTACTTTGTATTTATCTGTAGATAGATACCCCCAACGTTTTTTTCTTATTTAAAAGAAGAACGTAATCTGTTATTTAATGTTTAAATAAAGGTTAATTCGTTTTTCTGTTTTGCACCTCCTCCTATTAATATCTGTGTACATCCTGCACTAAACTGTTTTATTGAAGAGATCACTTATAGTATCTTCTTGATTTTTTATATTCTATATTTCTATCACAGACCTTCTACTTTCCCCCTATGAAAGTATATGTACTCTTAATATTTTTTTAATCAAATATAACACGTAAAAACAATAATTCAATAACGTGCTTTAACCACTAGGCACACAAGGTACACACAGACACTTGTATGTACAACATCTGAAGATGTGTAGTTTTATTCATGCTTTCACATAATTTTACAGCATATTGCTATACTATTTCAGACTCAGTATTTACATTCTTACATTCAAAATGCAATCCAATTCAAATCAGTAATATCTTTAAAAACTACAAGTCCTATTATATCAGCTGTGCACCGTTATGGTGTAAATATAACCTATCTATGAATTATATCAAATGTAAAAGTCAGCCGAATTAGTGTTGATACTGCAAGGAGACGTATTGTGTGTAGAGAAATTGAGAAGTTTTTTAATTGTTGATATATTTATGATCCACGTCAAGTATTCAGTTTCGGCGGCATTTCTTCAGTTTTTCCAAAGGTCTTCTCATCAGGGCGCTCTAAATAAAGAACTACGGCATATCTGTAATATGTAATGCAGCCGAACCGTGTATTACAATGCCGTTATGTGATGACTTTCAAAGAGAAAAGCAAGAACACTCGGAATTAAGTAGGGCTGTGCATCTTCACTGGTCTCACGATTCGATTCGATTACGATTATCCTGTCAACGATTCGATTCGGTTCGATATCCCGGTGCATCTCGATTCATACCAATGCGTTGCATCCTCAATTTTCTATATTACTGCACATGGCTTATTTTTCATCAATGCATACATGCAGTCAATACATATGAACTCTCTTTTTATTATTTAGAAAGTGCTTCAGAAATCAATAACATAAATGTCTTGACATTAATTTATAAACCAAAATAAATGAATTGTATAGGTCTAGCCTCCGTGTGTGAAGTTGTTCCATCCTCAAAAACAAAAAGCTAATGCTTCTGCAGTCTAGCTGCAGCTTCTAGCCACGGCCTTCTGTTAAGAAAGGACACTGAATGTCCTGAATGAGGCATCACACACAGGACGTGAGTCTGAACACAGCAGACAACAGGAGTATTTACAACAGCATATACAAACTAAAATACTGCATGTGGGTGCACACTTACATTCTCTGTGTTACTGTTACATAAATCCAATGAATGAAAGATAAAATTAGCTTCATTATATCTCAGTGATTAAGTGAATAATAAAGTTTCTATCGGGTCACTATAAGCATGTCACTCATTATTTTCAGGGAGGGGGCGGGGCTTGGAGGAACGGAGAGGAGACGGTGATCACGGAAGCTTTTTTCCTCCTGCCTTCACAAACTTTACACACGTATATATCATCTGAAAATTGCTAGAGGACATTCATACTCTGCAATCCAAGACTTAATTAAATCCACCAAAAACCTGACATGATTGTAACGCGATTATTTTTGAAAAACATAAATCCCTGTCTGTGTCTCTGAGCCGCAGCAACACGGAGTGATTCAGAGCGGGTCCTTCTGCTGTGGGTTCTGGACTGGTGTTCTTGTGTTGGTGGATAACGCAGACTGCTCCGTGTTCGGTGTTGCTGTGCCGCTGTCACGTATGTTCCCTGATCTCTGCGTCACCGACCGATTTGATATTAAAGTGACAGAAAAAACGTTATAGTAAAGCCGTGGCCGGAAAATCAGGAAGCAACGTTACTACTCTATAACCGATTATCTTCCGTCACTGCATCGAGACCGAATCGTCCACGTCCGCATCGCAATGCATCGTAGAAACGATTATTTTCAACACCCCTAGAATTAAGTATTATTTTAGTATTTTCAAATGTTTTCCGGATTTCATCTAATATAAACACCAAACCCCAGCATGCATTGCGGGTAAAACATCCAATCAGCGTAGCTGAGAATCTTGGGTAATCGCTCGAAATGCCCACGTCAGTTTCCGGTTATTTTTATTGTTAAATTCAGTTCCTGACGAACGCCAAAAAAGACCGAGATTATGGAATTAAACCAATAAATAAAAGCAAGGATAATTGTGTGTTATTGGTGAGTAAATAACAGTGTGTTATTTTGAAAAGAATAATAAATTAGAAGGAAAAAAAGATTTTAAAAATACGAGGCTCTGAGCCCCGTGTATTTTCCTCACAGACGTAAGGTAATCTTCGTCATAACTAGCAAACTAAACATCATGTACATGTACTGCACAAATAATCAGAAATAAAAACTCATTACTCGCATACAATGACATCAAAACGCATTTTAATGGCCAAATGAACCTTAAAATAGGCATTTTCACCGAGAATAACACGAAGGACAGCCATTGTTGTTGATCACGTGGTCTGGGAGCTGTTGCAGCGTCCATAGCAACCACCTTAGCAACCATGAATGTGTACACATTCATGAAGTAATCTTCGTCATAACTAGCAAACTAAACATCATGTACATGTACTGCACAAATAATCAGAAATAAAAACTCATTACTCGCATAAAATGAGATCAAAACGCATTTTAATGGCCAAATGAACCTTAAAATAGGCATTATGAAGGTCTATGGGACGCCCTGCCCGTAGAAGCCTGACGGGCAAGGGGTCCGCTGTGTCCGCAATGAAGGTCTATGGGACGCCCTGCCCGTAGAAAATGACGGGAAAGGGGTACCCTGTACGTAATATAGCGACGGGGAGGGGCCCTGACCGTCCGTCAATATGTGACGGGATGGGAGTGAGAACGTGTTGGTGTGTGTGTGTGTGTGTGTGTGTGTGTGTGTGTGTGTGTGTGTGTGTGTGTGTGTGTCTTTGTGGAAACCCTTTCATTTGGTGTGTGTTTTTGTTTGTGTGGCTTTGTAGTTAAGTTTGGAGATAAGGGGCGTGTGTGTGTGTGTAAAGAGCGGCAGGCTGCTAACCACACACACCTCTAACGCATAACATTAATTATAATTTAGCATGATGTGTGTTTCTGCTCTGCTCCACTGTGTGTGTGTGTGTGTGTGTGTGTGTGTGTGTGTGTGTGTGTGTGTGTGTGTGTGTGTGTGTGTGTGTGTGTGTGTGTGTGTGTGTGTGTGTGTGTGTGTGTGTGTGGGCATCTTATTTGTGGGCACAATAGGATACATTTCCTTTGAATAAAGGGCCTCTATTTATTGTATGCTCGCCTGGCCTCCTCTACTCTGCTTCATTGGACGCACATGCTTTGTTTCTGTTGTCTGTGTATGTGTGTGTCATGGTCCTCTCTAGCTTTCTCAAATGCTGTCACTTCCCTGTGTGCTACAGAAGCTATTATGCAGCAGTCGGTAGAAGAACTCCAGTTTTCCACTATTAGATCAAACGTATCGCTGTCATGATTTTAGTTTTGTGTTTATAGTTTCCTGTTTTATTTTAAAATTAATTGTTGTCCTTGGCTGCGTTTCACTTTGGTTAAATGGAATCCTTGCGTCCCTCACTTGCGTAGTTTCCCTGCGACTAGTCCCTCCCACCAGGGACGTATGGAGAGACGCAAGGAAACCACGAGAAGCAGGGAAATTAGTTTTAAGAGCAATGGGACGTCCTTTCCTCCGGAGCGTCACGTGAAGCGACGTCCGTTTGTGATGACGCCGCACAGCTGATCGTCTGACAGCAGCCAGATCAGTGCATGCGCTGCATCGTCCAATCAGTGTGCGATACACAGTAAGGGGGCGGGGCGAGTGTCTGAGGATTTCCCCGGAGGATGGTCTGGTAGTTCCTCGATTATCGCTCCTCCGTTATCGCTCCTCGATCCTCCGGCAGAAATAAGGCCACTGGGACGCTACTCAAGATGGCGCAGACAAATCAACTTCCAGTGATACCGAGCCCGAGGAGCGAGGAAATTAAAAATAAGAGAAGTGAAACGCACCCCTTGTGTCTTGTCCTGTCTTCCTTCCTGTGTTTTGCCTCCAATGCCTGATCGTTATTATGTTCACCTGCTGCCCCTGTGTTTCACCCCCCCCTCCCCAGCTGTGTCTTGTCTTGTTATTAGTGTTGTGTGTGTATTTAGTCTTGTCTTCCCTAGTGTTCTCTGTCGGCTCGTCGTCCCCTTCTCTGTTTTTCTTTTCACCACCTTTTTTGTGAATTGAAGCTCACTTTTTATTAAGACTGGCAGAGATATGCTATCTCATTTTTAACTGCAGCTGGGTTCAACTTCCTGCAACCCTGACAATCGCTTTCACACTGCATATACAGTGTTTCCCCTATAATTGTCTTGGAGGGGCGCTGCGCCCCGCCAACGGAGCCCCGCCAACGGAGCCCCGCCAACGGAGCCCCGCGCCTCCCCTGAAATTCAAGGTGTTTCAAAAAATATATATATATATTATTTTATTTTTATAATTTCTTTTTTTTTAATTTGGAACCAAATTGCAACTAATCTATATCTACTTTTCACATTGAACATGTGCTCTTTAAAAAAAAAAAAATCCCAATACCCCCCCCGCTCAGGCAGCACACCCCCCCAAAGCAGTAAACCTAGGGGAAACACTGATATATATATAATCCTAGCAGCTAGCGAGCTTTTCTTTTTGTCATTGCTATTCTTACTGTATTTAAGTCAACACTTGTTCAATTTGCACATATGTTTATTCTTACTAACAATAACAATGTTGCAAAGCGCTATAAAAGTCCCATGTATTATTATTATTATTAATGTTGAAAAGGTGCAGCTAATATTGGTTAGTAGAAGGCCAAGTTGTTGTTAGTTTTTTTTCCGATTCTGCGTGTGCTCTGTGTTTCGCCCATGAAGACGATATAACCATCCTGGTGGTATTATTATTTAGCGCACAGGAAGTGGGGGTCTGAAGGGGCTTCTCAGCAGTGTTTCGGAGGCCTTTCTGGGACTTGAACTGGCATCTTCAAACTCTAAAAGATTTCTTGCTACCATGACATACACACACACACACATTCTTTCCAACACGCTCACACACACCCTCATCCCTGGTGCAACACATCCTGCCTGCTCACAGCTCTTTCAAGTGTTGATTACTACCGCCACACTGCTGCGAGAGCGAAAATGTTGTTAATACTTTTGTGCACGTTTTATGTCTTTTAAAGTACACACGTTCACATATTTCATGGTTTTCTCATAAATAAGATTTCACAACAACACTAAATGTTTGAGCTGTGAAAACCTTTGTTTTTGTGTGTCCAAATGGTCATGCAACTGCCTTCATTCAAGTGCATGTGTGTCTTTGTGCTACATCTTTCTAACCTGCTTCGTGTTTTGAAAGTCTGACGCTGGTTATTAAGCAGTTCTCACTTCAGCACTCAGACAGAGAGACTTCACACCGCTCTACTCCCTTCTGCTCCTCCATGACAAACGCATAACACAAGCTCAGAATAGAGGCATGTTACTAGGACGATTTAAAGTGTTGTTTGGGTATCTAGGCAGCTTTCTCTGTATTTTTGTTTTCCATTGTTAGCAATAACTTTACATAAGGCAGTCAATCTAATGGGGCATTGCCATAACGGGTTTCCATTTATGTGTAGCTTTCCTCTCTTCGACTATACGTATCCTTAGAAAGAAAGAAACATTGTGTTAGAACGAGTGTATTTCTCTTTTCTTTAAGAGTATGAAACCGGACATATTACGCCCATTCTCAGGTTCATATTTGTACTGTTTGCCTCTACAGTGACATGTACAGTCTTTAATGTTTAAGGAAGTCTTGATTGTTCTCATACTGCCTGTTCTGCAGCACCTCATGTACATGCACACCTATATAACACACATAAACAAAGGGGGAAACCAAAAATAGCACAATAGGGCATGAAGTAAAGTTTTCTTTAGATGTTTTTTTTAATAAAACTGAGTTACTACTTGCAAAATTAATCAAATATACTTGTGAGTCTATATAAGTGCAATCGTTGGCAGCTCAATTGTAGGTGGGATCATGCTAGAAAACAGCCGGCAGGGATACAGACACATACGATAGAGGCCATTATGTGGAGGTTGGACTGCCATGCTTGAGGGCATCTCAACAGGAGATATTAAAGGACAGGAGAGGGTGTTTCATCACGCTGCTGTGCTATGCTGTGTGTTGATGGTGATTTAGAGATGATCTTGTATTCGCAGCCTGTCCAGCAACTCATTGCTCTCATGGATCTGATGCGGGTCTCAATCGAGGCACACAACTACATATTCAAACGTGGCAGAGCCTTCACACACTCGAGCAGAACACACACACAAACACATCCTCAAAGGATTGTGAGCATACAAAGCACTGCACACTCTCCTCAGGGAAAACATATCGACCGGCCTGATTCACAATGTTGGAATCATAAGAATCTGCTTTATCCTTACACTATTGTATTTCTTCTGAAAGCTGTGTCTGTTTGAGCCTCAACTCAAGGACTCAACTCAAGATCATGTGCTCACTGCTCTCTTGGAGTCACATTGCTTTGTCTGTGTTATGTTCCGTATGTTAAACAGATGGTTGGCTGCATAATATAATATGATTCAATATCTATGTATCTGTTAAAAATAGTGTTGCAAGCAGATTAGTGGTAATGTATAAGACATGGGCCTTCCATAGGGGTACCACAAACCCTACAGGGCCATTTGATGCCTTTTCCCTTTCCTGTAGTGTGTTATATTGTTTAGTGTGCATGTACAGTACATGGTCTGCAAAGGCCACACACATTCCCCCCTTGGTGAAATCGCTACATTGGACTCTTTACTTATGTAACCTAATGACATCCTGATGCTTCTATTGGCTTGCGCTGCAACACATTGCACCTGACATCTCTAAGGTGTTGACCAATCACAACAGAGCAGGCCAGCTGACCAATCAGAGCAGACTGGGCTCTGGTATCAGACAGAGGAGGCAGTATGAGAAAAATAAAAATGTTAGAAGCACAACATTTCTGAACCTGAACATGAGCATAATAGGGCCCATTCCATAGTGTGTTAAATGTGTGTGGGTGGAGTGGGGGCTTACATGAAAGTGTTGCCTCTGAATGCATAATACACATTCACAGAAAAACTCAAATTTGAAAATGTTCGTCAATTGTATATGATATATTATATTATTAATATGTTCTTTTTTGGTAATAGAACATCGAAATCTGTTGTGACTGTTCATATTTTTCACTTGTGTTTCTTTATTCTGCAATACCATGAGCAGGTTGAATCAAATACATGATAGCAAAGTCATCAGGGATATAAGGGGTTTAATTCCAAAGGTAATTCAGAAGGTCAAGAGCTTAACAAAGTGTGGATTTATTTGTGCTGCCGTGTCGCTCTGTATGCTCTGTGGGACTATCAGTGACCCTGAAATGTTTTATTTGGTTTCAGTGGAACGGTGTGTCATATTGTCATTACAAACACTGACATTGGTATTTAAATGAATTAGGACATTCAGCATGTCTCGATATTCAAATCCAGATTCAATTGATTTATTCAGAGTGCATTAAAACGTTTGTATTGAACTGGGCCATTAAGCACAAAAGAAGATATACACTGTACAAGTCTCATTCTGGATTTAACTTGAGAACAATTGTTTTCAAAGTTGTGTGTTAAGCTGAATGCAGCATAGAAACCGCCCAACAATAACCATGCCATGTGTTTCAATCAATGAGGGTGCTACAACATGGCACGTGCTTCAGCTAATAAAAAGGGAAAACTCAGAGAAAAAGGATTGCAGCATTGCATCACAGCCATTACAACACCGGCAATGTGACTAAAGCTGGTAGAGTGACACGATGTCAGAGCTCATTCAAAAGAGGGATTCATGAGGAAATGTAAGGCACTCTGTGGGTGGTTGTCAGGCTTCATGTGAAGGAAAGAGTTTGAACAACATGTAAAGTGGCCTTAAAAGAGAGGAATGGGAAAGTGGAAAAGGGCTGAAAACAGCCACATGACAAGAAGTAACCAATCATTGAAGTATTACATAAGTAGCATGATAAGAAAAGGGGAACAATCTAAGATGTTCTCAGAAAACACGGACCAAGACACTTCAGACTGCCCTAGGCAATAAAGGAGGAGTAATGCAGGTCATGGATGGCACAGAAAGCAGAGAAAATGATAGGACAGTAGCTGGAGGATCAGATGGGCTGCGATTTGGCAGTTTCTGAGTATCAGTTTCTGAGTATGGTCTGGTGACATCTGCTGCGACTAAAGGCTACAGTTACCTAGTCAACAGGTAGCTGGAAAAGCAACACACCAATGTGACAGGTTGTTTGCTTTTGGACAAAATGTGTTTATTTAAACAAGTCCAGACTGTTATTTAATATTGTTGTAGGGTTAGGGATCTGAACTGATTGATTTTGGTAGAATGGATGCACTCTCTTAACTGTACATCTAAACTGCTTGGCTCGGCAGAATGGCGAAGCAGCAGTGTCAGCCAAATCAGGATATACCCAGCAGGTAAATTAAAAATATATCTTTATGGAGCAACACATTAGCCAACACTCACATTACCATCGTTCACATAAAGATCTACTTTATAAGAAACGGACGAGACGTGGAGAGGGAAGAAGGGGCAGGGATGTAGTATATAACCCTGAGGTGAATAAAGTCTTTATAGAGTGCTGCATATTAGCCAACATTAACATTAGCATCCGCCGTGTATAAAGTCGACGTGAGGAAACAAAATGTTAGGGGAGGAAAAGGCCCAGGAAAGATACTCAAATAAGATTCATGTACAGCGGGTACATTAAAAGTCCATCTTTATAGGGTAACATATTAGCCAACACTTACATTATCATCCGTCACGTAGAAATATGAATGTAGGAGGAAGAGAGGGACGGTGGAAGGAGAATAAGTGGGGAGATGAGATTATAGGAACAGTGCAGTTGCACTTTGAGCAGGTAATGCTGAAGATAAAAGCTTGTATATATAGAGACGAGGATAAGAGCCAGCATTCACATTTAATGTTTACGGGAAATTGAGTTTAAGTTAAGGTAGTATTTCCAACGTAGGACAGCAGAGACAGGGTTTTAGAGAAAGATTAAAGGGGCCCTATTATGCTTTTGGGGGTTTCCTTGTACTGTAGTGTGTTATATGTTGTTGTGCATGTGATTGGTAACCAAATGATAAAATCCCTGTGTTCCCCCCAGAGGGAGTTTGTCTCTCAGTCACTCCCCCCCTGCCTGAAACGCCTCCATTGGACTCCTTTGTTTACTTCCATAACATAATGACATCACTGTGTTACACTCACATTTATATTGGCTAGTGGTCCAACACATTGTACGTGATAGGCTAAGGGGCGGGACATCTCTAAGAGGTTGACCAATCTCTGGGTTCTGGTTTCAGACAGAGGGTGAAAAGAGATTCTGCAACACAGGCAGTATGAGAAAAATAAAGAGCTTTTTGAACTTTATGAAATCCATCATTATCAAGGCTGTGTCCTCGCTGCACATCAAGGTAAATGGAGGGTTCATTTGAGCTCGCCTCCTCGATCTACTCAGCGTGTCTTCAAAATGGGCCACGCTAGACGAGGCACACGGCTAAAATCGTTGCCGGATTCCCCCGGAGCCACCGCTGAGCCGGTTCTGGGGGAAATGGCCTGAATCCTATTTTGATCGACGGACGCCTGGCAGCACCTAACGACAGCTACAACAACAGAAAAACAATGGAGATGGGTGCTGGTGCAGGACGTGAGACAAGAAGCACATTGTGTGTGATTTTCACATAATTGAGAAGTGACAACATTCCTGAAATACTTTAACTTGTCTAACGTTAAACTATCATTTGGCTCATTGTAATAATTTCACTGGCCATACAAGAGAGTCAGATTTACAAATATTATATTTTGACCTTAATCGAAATATTCGGTTATTTTCAAAAGCTTTTTTAGTCTGATGCTTCGATTCATTTTAAACAGACTGTTCAACTAAAGGATAAACACAATCTAAATATTGGATTGTTCTTTCTTAGTAAGATCCCATTTTCATTACAATTGGGGTCTTACCTTGACTTGAAGATGAAGTCCATGCTTTCCTTCTGGACAACAATCTCTATTATTTTTTTGTAAAAGTCCTCCTTATCTTCCTCTAGTTTAAAAAGTCTAGTTTGTTGTTTGCGTCTACCGTCTCTACGTAGAATAACAGTAGCAACAAGAACCTGTGGGCTCACTTGCGCCCCCTTCAGTGCGGCAGAGGTTATGGCTGCCTCCCCTGGTGCTTTTTTCATTGCCGTTGTATGATGAGACCAGCGGGCCTACATATCATATACGTGAAATAAGTTATTTAGAGACTATGGATGGCGAGGATACATGTAATAAAGGGATCTACAAACATTACATTGGTGACCTACAGTGAGATGGTGCAGGCATGCGCTTAGTGCCCGCTTTCCAGCCAGTTTCTGTGGGGTGACGCATTCTGAGGTGAGGCAGAGCTCACCTGTGCCTCACCTAACCCCACAGTAACTGGCTTGAGCGCGCTCACAAAATAAGTGCCAGCGTTAAATTAGTGCCCGCGCTCCAGCCAGCTGTGGGCTTACGAGAGGCAGAGCTCGCCCCCACCTCACTTCTCATCGCTACCCGTAGTTGTAGCGGAGCTCGGCAAATTTGCTGATTTTGACTATAAAAAACGATTGGAATCACAGATCAGTGGAGACATTTTATTATTATTACTATTTAGTTTTTCTTTAGTTGTTTTTCCGTTACATTGGAGTATGACAGGTGAGGCTCTGCCTCCCCTGCCTCCCCTGACTGCACGTCGCTGATATATATATATATATATATATATATATATAAAATATTGTGTGTCAGCATGTATTTGAATGTACAAATAATAATTGAAAAATCATGATGGTCCTTTAATTCAAATAAATGATTGTACTAGTGATAGATTGGCCTGAAATAAATAATGAAATAGTCTGAGCAATTATTAACAATAATAACACTGAGATATCACACTGAATCTGACTTCAAAATTAATTTCAAATGCTACAAGTAACAACTATTTGATTGATAGGCGTGAGCTCGGCTGTAGAGGCTAACATGAACAGAGAGGTGAAGGTGTCGGGACAAACAAACACACACACACACACACACACACACACACACACACACACACACACACACACACACACACACACACACACACACACACACACACACACACACACACACACACACACACACACACACACACACACAACACCCTAACACCAGTAGCCAGCAGGCATTTGAACATCTGTCATACCTGCCTGCTCCAATCCCATCACTCTCACTCTCACTCTCTCTCACACACACACACACACACACACACACACACACACACACACACACACACACACACACACACACACACACACACACACACACACACACACACACACACACACACACACACACACACACACACACACACACACACACACACACACACACACACACACACACACACACACACACACACACACACACACACACACACACACACACACACACACACACACACACACACACACACAGCACTGGGTGTGAGTGGTTGTGACAGCTCACCACAGTGCCAATAGCCCAGAAACACATGTTCCTTGCTACTACACTTTACGCCACACATATAAAACCTTTATGGAGCCACGACTGCACGCACGCACGCACGCACGTGCGCGCACACACACACACACACACACACACACACACACACACACACACACACACACACACACACACACACACACACAGTGACCACCATCTCCGTCCCACTTCACTTCACATTAACCATTTCTCATCTTCCTCCTGCATATTTTTCTTTTTTCCCAGATTTCTTTTTGTATTCCTTCTTCATACATCCTTCACAAATATCTATTGTTAATCAAAATAGTTTTGCTCTTCATTTGATTGTGTATTACATCAAATGTCTTCCTCCCTTTGTCATAATCCCTGCATCACTACCTTTCTTTGCAAAGACATTGCTGACAAAAGCTTTTTGTTTCTTTGAATGAATAAAAGGTGACAGAAAGAAAAAGGTAAAATAAAATGCAGAAGACGGGAATAAAGACAAGAGAGAACTGTTGGTGGAAGGGGGAGAGAAAAGCTGAATGTAACAAAGAGGATCATTCGTTTCCAAAGGTGGAATATAACAGGAAAAAATAGAATGAGAAAACAAAAGATGAATGGTCGTACACCGTCGTACATGATAGTAAAGAGGGGGATAAGACAAAGTGGAAGTGAGCTACAGTAGGAGCAAAGCAGAAGGAGTGGAGAAAAGGAGAAATATACATAAAGGGGGAATTCGTAAAAGAAACAAGAAAATCCAAAAGAATAAAGGGATACAGAGTGAAGTGGTAATACGGCTACAGAGGGTTGATGGTGGCCTCCTGCTGTGTTAACAAGTCCAAACACACACAGTTACCACTATATCTGTCACCTTCCACACGCACACTTTCCACACACACACCTTTATCAGAGATCTGATTATCAGATGAACCACTCGTCGTCTCCTTACACCCCCATCGGCCATGATTGCCCCCTCCTAACCTCCCCCATCTTTTCCGCCTCCTCTTTAAACCCTGCTCTCTACATATCCTTCGACTCCAGAGTGGCTTCTTAACATCCCAATCATCATCATCATATTTGTTTTGTTCTATTGTTTTCCCGAAGAAATAATAGTTTGATCATTTTTGTTCTCGTGTTCTACGGCTCACCTGCCTTTTAGCTTCTCTGTCGGTTAGGGTTAGCAAGATAATGATTACCTATAAATAAAAGTCACACATCAAAATTAACACATTTTAGAATTGGTTTTAAAATTGAAGACTTTAAAGGTCCCATGTCATGCTTTACCGGTTATTACTCGTCCCCTTGTGTGTTATGTAGCTTTTTCTGCATGTAAACGGTCTGCAGAGTCACAAACCCTCAAAGTACACAGAGAGTAAAACTCTAACACAGAAAATACCTGTCTATGCTGCCCCAGAACGCCTCGTTGGAGATTTCTCTTTTTCTTCCTGGGTACAGTGACGTGCCCATACCCAAATGGACCAATCCGTGGAGTTCCTCACACACACACACTCTCTCTGCGGCACGCTTACACTGTAGGTGCTCCGCGTTTGGGGGGGCGGGTGCTAGTGGAGCCTCGCAGATGGAGGTACTGCAGCCCCCTGCAGCCCCCTCAGCCCCCCCGCCCCCATCCCGTGTCCATTCGCGATGTCTCGCTGTCTCGCAAACCCCACACAGCAAGCAGGAAATGAACCCAGCTCACACTGTCCGCTCCTCGCAGCAACGTCCCGCCAACACGGCACCCAGACCCCACGCAGCATTGTCATCTGTTTGTCATTACTGGTGTCATTTTCTGTTGTGTGGCGAAGCGACGTGGCGTGCCTTTGTGAAGTGCAACAACATTAACCTTTCGGTTGGTCGCTTGTTAGCAGACCCTTCACGCGATGGCAGAGCGAACAGGTACGGGCAGGCCCCATAGTGATAGCCCTATAGTTTAAATCTACTACCCACAAATAGACATATGGACATGGGTTACTATTTAAAACAAATGGTAAATGTATTTAGGAACCTATCCATGTGATTTTAAGTGGGGGTGGACCTCAGATCTTCTAAGGGGGTCCGGGGGCATGCTCCCCCGGTGAGATAGTGTTTAATTTTGGAGTTAAATGCATGAATCTGGTGCATTTTGAGGGGGAAAATAAAGAGACTAGATATATGGAAACACCTATATGAAACAGAACTGTATACATTACAATAATCATAAAATCATAAGAACATGGCCATAACCAATAACATATCCAATATGAAAAAACATTTAAACTTGTTTGTTTTTGGTTCATTTACAGTTGTGAGTGTGTCTGTGCTCCTGAATCAGCCTCTCCTGTCTCCCTCCTCTCCACCTCTCCTCTCTCCTCCCTCTCCCTCCTCTCCTCCCTGCTCCTCTTTGAGGCAGCAGCAAAGACTAGTTTTAGCTCTCAACAAGTTGTAAAAGTGTATCTTACCTTTTTTCACCTAGTTAACTTTTTATTTTTTATTCATGCATATTTTACTAATCACTCCCCCTTCAAATGGAAATATGTGTTTACATAAATGGTGACCAAACCGTTTGAGACCCACTGAGAACTTAGACTAAGTTAACTATCTAAACACTCAGAGAGTCCTTAACCTCACCTGAGCTGTAGTTATCCCGAGCTTGAATGACACACAGAGACCAATCAAGGGCTTTGATGTATGATCTGTATGACAGTGGCCATGTCGGCAGGCCACATCATGTGGACAGCCAGTCACCCTGTGTGAGGCAGACCCACATTTGCGCAGCGTTGCGTTCACAATACATTAATTTAACAGGCCAGGCCATCGGGAAACCCCCCGGTCCTCCTGGTGGCCACTGTGTGGGAAGCCCTGAGTAGACATTGGCATACACAAGACTTCACAAGGAGAAAATGTATCAAAGATAAAGAAACTCCGCATCAAGACAAATTTCTCTAAATCAAATCACTCAGACCAAAGCTCAACCATACTTGAACCATTCTAAACGTTGAGCTTAGTGTCCGTTTACTACAACCACCCACTGACAACATTGTATTTGAGGAGTTAAGAGGGTATTCAGTTCATTATATGAGTGTAAAAAATGGGCCATCATTCTGGCCCATAATACAGCTATCCTCAACAACATAATTATGACAAAAAAGAAGAGAAGTGAAGCTTGAAGGGGAAAATATCAGAAGAGGAGTGACCTACCTGCACATTTGGTCCTTGTGACCAGCGGCGGCCCCGGGGGGCCCGTTCCTCCCTCCCCAGGTCTGGACAGCAGGACTTTGATCTCGTACTCCACGTCGGGGTCCAGATGCCACAGTTTGTAGGTAGGGGAGTCTACCACGTGGGTCTCCGCCCAGTTTCCTGAGGTGGTTCGGTACTCCACCTCCTTCAGGATGATGGGCCCGTCGCCGATGATGCTGTTGGCGTTGGGTTTGATCCAAAGGTAAGTGGCCCCGACAGCGAGGAGCTCAGGTGGAGCGATGGGGGTGGGAGGAGCTGTGATAGAGGAACAGAGGTGGTAAGTTAAGTGTTGATTGAGTCGGTTTGATTTGATAAATTCCCACTTTTTAACACTTTGTCTGGGGGTTTGGATGGAAGTGGTCCACAGATAATAAATGACATTTTCTGTTTGGTAATACTACATTTAAAAGCTCACCGGGAGTAATCTGAATTCAAATGTTTGCCAAAAAACATTGACACAAACAATCACAAATTGGCAAAACACGAGATGACATGGTAGAAAATGACCTCTAAAAAGAGTGGCATTATATGGAATACAGAATATGCTGTGCATGTCGTATGTTTGTTTTTTGTTCTTAGGTGTGACAATTAACCTAGTGATTTGAAATTGTTTAACGGGTCCTTATCTTTTCCCCTTTTAAAAAAATAGATATTATCATTGTTATTCATTATCATTATTTACTTTTTATATGTATTTTCTCTGTGTGTCATCTCATGATACTGTCATATCCTTTATTTTAATCTCTTGCCTGTCGAAAATAAAAATAAACAGAGATGTGAAAAGTGTCTATTCAGTTTATTCTTTGTTTTATAATAAAACAATCTGATAATTGAATTATATTGAAAGAAGTGTTCCCGCTGATTCATGCAGACCAACCAAACAGAAAACAAACACAGTGTCTTGTTTAACTGTAACTCTTCCCCGTCCGAGCAAGTGCTGTTATATCAGAATAAATAACTGGACCCATCTTCCTTAAAAACTCAATCAGAGTCCAATCAGCTGTGCCGAAGCATCTGATACTCAGATAATAAACAAAGTGAGTAGCCGCCACTGGGATGTAGAATGTAATTTAAAAGAAATAACAAACACAATTTGAAATGCATCATTTCATTATGTGGAGTTTATGCATCAGGATGTTTGCAGACCTCAATTGATTTACCCATAAAGTCCAATATTTCCAAGCTGATTGGGTTTTTTTTGTTTATTTTTACTATTTTTACTTCTCACACTCAATAGCAATCGCAGTCAATATCCACTTTTGCACCAGTTAGAGTTAAAAAAAAAATGTTGTTGTGATACTTCCATAGATGCTTGGAATATGTTGTAACTGTGTCTGTGAAGGAGTCAGTATGATCCAGAGATCCCAGTGTGTTCGATCCTCACGGCTACACACTGTGTATTAGTCACTAAATGGTTACAATGTGATGTAAATGTAATATTCAAGTAGACACAGTTCAACTTCCTCCCTGAAAACAAGTGCCATTTAAAGCTGCATTTTGCAGAGAGACGTCTCTACCTGTAGCACTAATCCATCACATTGTTGACACGTTGCTGACAGCTACTTTGCCACCA
This sequence comes from Pseudochaenichthys georgianus, assembly GCF_902827115.2. Taxonomy (NCBI): domain Eukaryota; kingdom Metazoa; phylum Chordata; class Actinopteri; order Perciformes; family Channichthyidae; genus Pseudochaenichthys; species Pseudochaenichthys georgianus. Next base: position 97,427 of record NW_027263240.1, read on the forward strand.
GACTTTCACATTAAGCGACTTGAAGCTAATGGCCTCTGTCAAGGCTAAAAGCATGCAATGTTTTATTACTCCCTCCTGCTTTCAAAACCAAACTCCAGGAAGCAACTTCTTTTCAGAATGAGGTATGCAACATCCAAATGAATAGTGAGACCTACTTGAAATGTTAGACACGATGGTACGAATACAGAAAGCTTGGTGGAGCGTACTGAAACAAGTCAGACAAACTATACATGGTGTCTGAGTTCCATCATTTGTGAGTGTTATATCCACTTAACCCCAAATCCGTACATCCATACTGTCTTCTATCTGTGTATTCGTGTGTATGAAAGGGCGCATGTCAAGGTAGCGGTAGAATTGAAATGTGTTTTGTTGACAATTAAGACGGTTCAATGGTTGAACAGCATTTCCGTGCACATGACTTGTGTTTAAAATGTAAAGTCCGTTTGAGTTGTGCCCGTGTGAAGCAAACCGAACCTTCTGAAGAATGAAACAATGTAACAAACTGTCTGGTGCGCACCAGAGAGCGGACTATTCGGTGTGAATGCACCCTACCACATGACTCCAAGACACAGCAAACTCATTCTGAATCTGAATCCACATCCTTTGAAACAATGGAAGGGACATTATTGGGGTGTTCATGTTCACCTGAGAAGCATTCTCAACAGAGTTATTGAGGTACCATGGATACCTCTTGCATGTATGATGATCCTAGTCAGGATGATATCAATGAATGCTCTTTTGCATCAATGAAGTGTCAATGGTTGTCATAGCCTTGCTGTAAAGGATAAGACTTCAGAGGGATCACGATATGTCTGACTGAGCACCGAGACATGCACGCTACAAAATACAACTTGAACTAGGAAACCATGGATCTATAAAGTAGACCGTTTCTGACCATATATTCACGATGTCCCGAGGTCAAATCCTCCTCCCCTCATTTATTTTCACCCCGACTTTAAAGTTTATAAAAAAAGGCAATCATGCACACATGTCCAATATGTCATGACCGTGGTAAGACAGTGAACAGTTATTCATAATGCTGTGTAATTATGGTATTCTGTGTCTTGTCTACTTGCAGTGTTTCACTGTTTCAAATGGACAACCATGAATCTTGAAATGTGAAAGATGATTGACAGCAAACGTGTCACTCATAGTCTGCTGCTAACATGTGCATATCCATGTCGTTCCATGTCAAATGAATGCATGCACGATGGACCTCGGTACCCAGCGTGTTGCAGATCAACTTCTCCCCTCAATGCAGTGAGCTTTCCAAACGACTGCAAAAGATTGAAGATTGAAGTTTGGGGTCTCTTAGTATTAATATTTTATTTCTCTCTGTGGAAGGTGCTTTTTCAGTTGACAGCTAAGATATTCTCGCTAAGAATACTGGCCCCTTTCCACGGCCGTCTGAGAGCAAAGACCTGATCTCACTCTGTGCAAGTGTATTTACTTTCCTAAAGGCGCTATTAGAATATGTATGGTGGCTGCGGGACCGATGAATCAACTGTCAGTCACCGCACACTCATCCATCTCAACTACATGGAGGCCATAAATGTGTGTGTGCCTGAGAGGCTGTCTGTGCATTCATGAGTGCCGCAGGGGGAGAGACAATACACATCTCTATGTATGCATCGCATGTGTGCAGTTATGTTCCATATCTGTATGACGTTCTTCTTAAGCAACACTGCTCTGTATGACGTATGAGTCGAACATACTGTAAACACAACTTGCTACAACAGTGGCCTGTTAACTGTTTTTTACAGCTCGACTCTTCATTAACATCATTCATATTCAACAACTTCTCCTCATGTTACTCCACAGGAAGACAGAGAAGATCGTTCAATCACTCCTTCCCTCCGTCTGTTTCCCCCCCCCGCCCTCCATCCCTCCCTCTGCCAGCTCATTTACAGCGCAGAGTTACACAGGCCACCCAGCGACACACAACCTGGCACACACACCATCACATAGGGAGGAGCACACACACACACACACACACACACACACACACACACACACACACACACACACACACACACACACACACACACACACACACACACACACACACACACACACACACACACACACACACACACACACACACACACACACACACACACACACACACTCAGACACACACACTCAGACACACACACTCAGACACACACATTTGTTCATTTAAAATAGACGTATTGTACCCATTGTTTACCAGCGTAAAGAGAACTGTGCTTCAGACTGAGACATACATATTCATGCTTTTCCACATACACACATTTAAAACTGGACACACAGACATTTCTCAATGTGTAGGGACTTTCTGTGCATTTTGCATATTTCTGCAGAATGCTTCAAATCTGCAGTTCTTATATTCTAAATTATTATAAACTGTACATATTATATTTTCTTTACACTTATGTTATTTTAACTTTGACATTTATTTTTATTTGGGGCATTTTTTTGTTCCAAAAGTTTTCTTATGATAGTGATATATGTTCTCATGATGTGTTCCTCTTTACACACCGATACACACCAAAGCAATTTACATATGTGTAACCCCATCTTGGAATAAACCTGATCATGATTTTTAACACACAAATACTGTATTTATTGTTCTCCACACACAACCAGAGACAAACACAAATGGAAACAGTTTACACTAGTGTATTGCTAATCAGTTACAGGTGGCCTTCATACAGTGATGCTAACGAAGTGTGAGAGGGGAGATGTAGGAAGACGGATGTTTGAGAGGAGAGCCTGGCATTATTCCCATGGGGTCAAATATGGACAATTTATCCTGGCCCCCTGCATCTCAAACCAGTGCACAGGGCACCCT
>NW_027263241.1:0-15000 GCF_902827115.2 Pseudochaenichthys georgianus
CACACACACACACACACACACACACACACACACACACACACACACACACACACACACACACACACACACACACACACACACACACACACACACACACACACACACACACACACACACACACACACACACACACACACACAGTGACCCTTTGTGTTGACAAGTCTTGTCAGCGTACAAAATCACTTAATTGTTTTCTCCCTTTCAGCACTTAAAAACAACCGCAGGGGCGTGTGTGTGTGTGTGTGTGTGTGTGTGTGTGTGTGTGTGTGTGTGTGTGTGTGTGTCAGAACTGGTCTGGTGGGTTTGTGTGCAGATTGTGTGGTTGGTTGCCAAGGTAATGCCAGTGTTCCCATCCCTCTGTGATGTGGGAAGTGGCAAATATTAGTTTGTGTGCAGATTGTTTACCAGGTAAAACCGACTGTAATGCCTTGCTCAAAGGCATCTCAGTGGTTACACGTTACATTCCTGATGTAGGAGTTTATTTGATGAGAACGTGCCTCAACGTAGGGCTGTGCAATTAATCGTATTTTAATCGCGATTACGATTATGGCTTGCGACGATTATGAAAACAGCATAATTGACAAAATACGATTATTTTGCTGGGTGCGCTTTCGCCCCTCCCTCAAAGCCCCCTCGGCCACGTGGGAGTGACATGTGTTGTGAGTGTTCAGCGCGAGCGAAGATGTCAGAACAAGAGCAGCAACTCGTTAAAAAGAAGGGTACAACTATTTCCACTATTTGCAAGTACTTTGGCTTTCAGGAGTCCGACGTGGAGCAAAACAAAGCACAGTGCAGGATGTGTTACCAGGTTGAGTTGGCACCACATGCTAACACAACCCATCTCTTTAATCATCTGAAATACAACCACAACGTGCAATACGACCGGGCATTAATACAACAAAAAGCAGATGCCCGCTTGACTTCATCCACCACATCATCCCAGTCATCGATTCAGGACGCATTGTACAGAGCAACGGCCTACGCGACGAGCTCGCAGAGACACAGAGATATTACAGGTGCCATTACATTTCACATCGCTAAAGACATGTGCCCAGTTAGCGCTGTTAGCAACCAGGGCTTCAAGCTACTTGTCAACACGTTGGACAAGCGTTACGCGATGCCGTCTCGGTATTATTGCAGCAGGTCTGCGCTGCCTGCACTATATGACACATGCCGTGGGGAAGTTGAGAGAGATGTGGCGTCAGCTGACTACTTTGCGACCACAACGGACCTATGGTCTCGCCCAGGGGTGCCCAACCAGTCGATCGCGAGATGTGTCTAAAAATAGAACAACAATATTCTGTGTTATCGTTAATGTCCTGTAACATAATCTTCCTGTGCCAGAATAATGCACTTGAACGCATCAAAGCTTTGTGATTGGCCGGCGTCGCCCCATGTGTCGGGGCGTGGCTGAGGGTCTTCAGTACAGGTGGCTTGTCACCTGCCTGCGCTCATCTCTGAAACCAGACCATGTCAACAGGCTGAGATGACATGAGCAGCCCTGCCAGCATTTGCCATGGTGGCCTAACATTTTTTTTATTTGGTCTTAAATTGTAGTTCAACATTTATTTCCTGTTACTTCTGGACCATGAGGGTTGGCCAGCCTTCAACGTTTAACTGAGTGGAATAATGAATATGTTTTACCAAAATGTTGGCTATATGTTAAGGAGTTGTCAGTATGTTGTGACAGTGCACTGCAACATATTTGATTTAATTTATTTTGGTCTAATTTATTTTTATTTATCATATTAATATATGTTTAGTATGGTTTTGGAAGTGCGCTCCAACATATTTGTTAATCTTGTTAATTGGTAAAATATTATTTGTTTTAAAGTTCAATAAATGGTCAATGAATAATCGTCAAAATAATCGTGATATCAATTATTGACCCAAATACTCGTGATTATGATTTTTGCCATAATCGCACAGCCCTACCTCAACGTAGTCAGCTGACTTCAACTGTAGTTTAACTGTGTGGTTCGTTGGATTCAAAAGAAAAAGGAATTAAAAAAATGATGTGGTTATCCATTTCTCTGAAACTATTGATGCTGTAACAAGTTAGATTAAAACAAATGCATAGTTAACATTCATATATGTGATGCAAGCCTTCACTAATGCCTGCTTCTGTGTTAAAGCGGTCGACGAAAATGAAGAAAATGAAATGCTAGTTGAAGAAATAGCACAAATTCAGCCGAAAAACCCATATTTCTCAGTTAATCATAAATTCAACTTATGAAAAGGTTGCAGGTCAATGCTTCTTCAGTATTAGTCATCAGTTCAGTGTGAAGACGCGTACAAAGGGAGTGTGTGGAGGGAACACAGGGATTTTACTCTCTGCAGACCATTTACATGCACTAAAACCAAATCACACACTACAGGAGAGGGAAAACCCCCAAAAGCAGAATAGAGCCTCTTAAATCTTTTGTAACCTTATTTCAGGCATCTCACTAAAACCCGTTGACTTTCAGAAGAGCCAACACGATGCAGAAATGCTCACTCACTCCCGGTTCGGACTCGTGTGTGAGATGTTCTATCGATCACACTTTTAACGCCACCTCTGACTCATCGATTCCCCGACACACACCTGATCGATCGCTTTGTCCCTAAATAGAAAGTGTGAGGCGTCCGTCTGTCCCTCTGCTGATGTCAGATCTTCCGTGTGTGTGTGTGTGTGTGTGTGTGTGTGTGTGTGTCATTAAACGTAATCACCTGACTGCTTTATTCTATTAGACGCTCTGCTCCCGTTCCTCCAAACTCCTTTTTCTACATTTGATGCTTCTAAAAAATCTTCTTCCCCAGCAGTAGTGAATAGTAAAGTACATTTACTTTAATATTGTATAGTTATGTACACTTGTAAGGTGCTTGTACTTCACTCGGAGTACTTCTTCCACCTCCTAACACACGGGGATTCCCTGTTTTATACTTGTATAACTCATAAAACAGATATAACATATCAGTGGATGTCTGCAGGCGGCGCTGGTAATGTTTATAGGTGATAATAATACATTTAAATCTCGTCACAATCAGCTGATTTTATAACGGGTTCCTCTCCTCTGGTTCTCCGGTGATTCCACATGACTGGTTTCCCCGGCAACAGGGGACAAGCTGACGTCTTTTGGCATCATGGGGCCTTCAAAGAGCGCACACACGCACACACACAAACAAACAAGCACACACACACACACACACACACACACACACACACACACACACACACACACACACACACACACACACGGATCACAAGACGCCCCTCTGAGTGGAGGCTTCTTGAGGTCGTCTCGTTTGTTTTGGGTTGCTGACGGTTTCTGATAGACTGGCAACTAATCAGTCAATCAATAACTAAATAATCTTTATTAAGAGTGAGCATAAGAATAAGCGGGTTGGCTGCAGAGAAGCTTTTGTCATGGTTTTCAGTACCAGTGGTGGAATACAACAAATGTACTTAAAGGTGGGGTAGGTACGTCTGAGAAACCGGCTCGAGATACACTTGTTGTTATATTCCATGGAATGCTCTTAACATCCGACAGCAATGAATATCTGAAGTGCTTTGACTAAAAATCCATTAACAAATATCATCTGGAAGCCGTGGCGCTGTAGAAAGCACGACCAATCATCTGAGCCGGCTAAAGTAACTGGACGGCCTACCTGCCTGTCAGCCTTCCATCGGGGCACACACTGATCTCGTGCCCTCATTGGTCATATGCGCGTTCGTGTGTTGGAGGAGGGGCTCTGTGAGGAAGTGGCAGATTTGTTCCGGCTGTGTATTTTCAAATTCTAGCGCACTCAAGCTGGTTTCTCCAAAATTACCTACCCCACCTTTAAGTGGGGTAGGTAATCACTTCGTGTCTCTTTTAGACATTTTGTGTGATTGTTTTAGTCCTTTTTATGTGACGAGTACGTGTCTCTGAGTTTTTGCTTTAATGGTCTCAAGTAACGAAGTAAATGTAGTACATTTTGAGGTACATTACTTGAGTATTTCCATGTAATGCTAGGAGAATATCATACTTTTTACTCCACTACAATTACATAATATACTGCATAACAAGTACTTTTACTTTTGATACTTGACGTACATTAAGCATATAATACTCTGCAGAATGAGTACTTTTGGTACTTAAAGTATATTTGTATGCAAATACTTTTCTACTTTTACTTAAGTAACATTTTCAATGCAGCATGTATAGTATATATAGCCCATAGTATTTGCACTCGCTTAAGTATAGGGTATAAGTACTTCTTCCTTCCCCTTACTTGAGTATTTACATTTCCTTTTACTCCACTACATTTGGAGGCAATATGGCACTTTTTACTTTACTACCTTCATCAGAAACTCAGAGTTACGACATGGTGCATGGAAACTCATTGAGTGATGCAATGGAGAAATCCCATTGGCTTTTTGTTCAGAGAACCAGGAGCATGCCTATCACTCATTGGTTGAGAAACAGCAGCAGATTATCAGGGTGTCCGCTGGGTCTTAAAAAGTATTAAAAGTTGTTAAATCAATTTAGCGAAAATGAAGGCTATTAAAAAGTATTAAACGGTATTTTCCAAGGTATTACATTTTGTATCTTGTTTCCAGTAAGTATATAAAAAGAGGTTGTGTTCTACCGTCTGCCTGAATGTAGTCATGGCGTAGGTGTGTCGTGTGATTCTGTGTCGTTTATTGATGGCATCCCGTTGGGTCTGACGTCATCTGAACAGGACATCGCTCGCTCACTGCTTGATAGCACGCAAGGGTCCGTTTACGCCGGTTGCTAAGCAACATCGTTATGGGGAAATGCAAGTCTGCGTCCAAATGGTTGGAAGTTAAGGAGGAAGGACAATCAATACTGTATATAGTCAATGTGAGGTAAAGTGTGTCGCCAAGGTAACCGGTTAAAACTTGAAGTGGCGATGAGGTCTTAAGATGTGTGGAAAGGGTGTTAAAAAAGATCTCAACAGGTTTTCCATGTGACTTCAGGATTCCTGCAGACACCCTGATTATGTTAGACTGGTCAATGCTTCCCTTTTTACCTCATATTACTTCAGTTTTTCTTTTTGTGTATCCTCACTTGACTGCACAACTGAAACATTTTAGTTTAGGTGATAAAGAAAAACATCTGATGTGTAGTCTTTTTAATAACGGCTCTAGTGAATAACCTAGTTTGTCTCATATTGGCCGACATGTAGGAATGAACCTATTTAAATCGGAAGGGGTGAGGTCAGAAAGTGATTCATTTCTGATTAAATGCCCCGTTTGTTCGAAGTCTGACTACCTGGGGAGTCCAGAGTTTAGAGAGGCAATTCAGAAAAAGAGAAAATACAGTTTGTAGTCTTTATACACACACACACACACACACACACACACACACACACACACACACACCCCCAGACGTCGGTGAAAGGGCCACATTATGAGCGGTGTGAAGCTGGAAACTCTGGGTTTACAGAGTGAACAGTTCTCTCTGTCTTTGGAAAAAGGAGGGAAATTATGAACGACTGGAGCAGCTTTTTATTTTCCTGCTTTTCCTTTTTCCACCCAGAGGAGTTTATGACAAGTTTTTAGTCGAACCATTCACAGTTCATATCACTGGCACCTTTCATACAGCGGCTCAAACAGTTCACCTTTCAATACAAGAATGGAAACATAGAACAAAGCCAATATAGAGGTGCAGGAATGAGTCCTAAAACCAAGAAATTAGTCGGCATTGTTGCACTTCCTGTTCCCTCATGGAGACTTAATGAGTTTTTTATTCTTCGACATAAAATAAGTCAGTAAATACCCCACTGGTGAATTTTAAAAACAGAGGTTGCTAACAAGTGTCTAAATGAGGCGACTAAACGTCATCACGCCCAACATTAGCCTCCTTTAGCTTAGCGGTGGTGACGTGAAGTCATGTGACCGTGCTGTAGTTCCTTTATTGCCCAACATTAGCCTCCTTTAGCTTAGCGGTGGTGACGTGAAGTCATGTGACCGTGCTGTAGTTCCTTTATAGCCCAACCTTAGCCGCCTTTAGCTTAGCGGTGGTGACGTGAAGTCATGTGACCGTGCTGTAGTTCCTTTATAGCCCAACCTTAGCCGCCTTTAGCTTAGCGGTGGTGACGTGAAGTCATGTGACCGTGCTGTAGTTCCTTTATAGACCAACATTAGCCTCCTTTAACTTAGCGGTGGTGACGTGAAGTCATGTGACCGTGCTGTAGTTCCTTTGTAGCTCAACATTAGCCTCCTTTAGCCTAGCGGTGGTGACGTGAAGTCATGTGACCGTGCTGTAGTTCCTTTATAGCCCAACATTAGCCCCCTTTAGCTTAGCGGTGGTGACGTGAAGTCATGTGACCGTGCTGTAGTTCCTTTATAGCTCAACATTAGCCATCTTTAGCTTAGCGGTGGTGACATGAAGTCATGTGACCGTGCTGTAGTTCCTTTATAGCCCAACATTAGCCTCCTTTAGCTTAGCGGTGGTGACATGAAGTCATGTGACCGTGCTGTAGTTCCTTTATAGCTCAACATTAGCCGCCTTTAGCTTAGCGGTGGTGACGTGAAGTCATGTGACCGTGCTGTAGTTCCTTTATAGCCCAACATTAGCCACCTTTAGCTTAGCGGTGGTGACGTGAAGTCATGTGGCCGTGCTGTAGTTCCTTTATAGCCCAACCTTAGCCGCCTTTAGCTTAGCGGTGGTGACGTGAAGTCATGTGACCGTGCTGTAGTTCCTTTATAGCCCAACATTAGCCACCATTAGCTTAGCGGTGGTGACGTGAAGTCATGTGACCGTGCTGTAGTTCCTTTATAGCCCAACATTAGCCACCATTAGCTTAGCGGTGGTGACGTGAAGTCATGTGACCGTGCTGTAGTTCCTTTATAGCCCAACCTTAGCCGCCTTTAGCTTAGCGGTGGTGACGTGAAGTCATGTGACCGTGCTGTAGTTCCTTTATAGCCCAACATTAGCCTCCTTTAACTCAGCGGTGGTGACGTGAAGTCATGTGACCGTGCTGTAGTTCCTTTATAGCCCAACCTTTGCCGCCTTTAGCTTAGCGGTGGTGACGTGAAGTCATGTGACCGTGCTGTAGTTCCTTTATAGCCCAACCTTAGCCGCCTTTAGCTTAGCGGTGGTGACGTGAAGTCATGTGACCGTGCTGTAGTTCCTTTATAGCCCAACATTAGCCACCATTAGCTTAGCGGTGGTGACGTGAAGTCATGTGACCGTGCTGTAGTTCCTTTATAGCCCAACCTTAGCCGCCTTTAGCTTAGCGGTGGTGACGTGAAGTCATGTGACCGTAATAAAATGTGTTGTGAAAAAGACTGCAAGATAACATAAATGGGAAACATGTAAGTCCCTATTTTGCCACCAATGTTGAAGCATCCACCTTCTACTGTATTAACCATGCACTGAACGTCCAGGAAACAATCTTTCTTAATCTAAAGTCACACTTGTCTTCTACTCATAATGGATCCATCCATCGTCTCCAGAGCTGTGATTTAACTCCTCATTAAAACCAGAACAAAACAAAATGTGTGAATCAAAAACAAACTCCCTCCCACACAAAAGTCTGTCTCATCTTGTCGGGTTACATTTTTCTCTGAAGTCATCTGCCGTCGACTCTGAGCTCCATTAGACATGTCTGAACACACAACAAAACGCCTACACTGCTTAGCACCTGGACACACACACACACACACACACACACACACACACACACACACACACACACACACACACACACACACACACACACACACACACACACACACACACACACACACAGGCTCTGGCTTGGCAGTGATACTAAAGATTTTGAAATGTCGTGACGAAGCGTTCGAGTGATTCTACAGAATCACAGTAGCTTCTAATTAAAGAAATATAACATACATGCAACACCTTTGGACATCAAAGAGACATGTTGTAGTTCTGTCCATAGTACATTTTTGATAACTTAAGAAAGAGTAATTGGTAAAAGAAAAATATAATTTAGTGCAGAAACAATGTTCCTTTATCGAACACAGTTTACAGAACCTCATTCTGCTCCAACTCGCACCTGTAAAATGAAATCACCAACATTTAAACTGTGCTCTTCTATGACTCTAATAATATCAGGTTTTTAATTCATTAGAAGCAACACGAGCGTGGGATTTAAGCCAGACAGGATTAACCCCAACACACACACACACACTGCACACACACACTCCCTCCACACACACACACACACACACACACACACACACACACACACACACACACACACACACACACACACACACACACACACACACACACACACACACACACACACACACACACACACACACACACACACACACACACACACACACACACACACACACACACACTAAACATGAGTTTGTTAACGTCTACTTTAGCTGCATTAACTTAATTAACGCAATGATCCAGACCTTAATGTTCTCTGAGCTGCAACAGGGAGGGAGAGGTGAACAAACCAAACACACCTCGCCACACCTTTACCGTTTAATACACGCAACATACCTGTGTGTATGTGTGTGTGTGTGTACCTGCCCTCTGCCACGTTGTGTGGATGATGATGATGATGATGATGATGATGATGATGATGATGATGATGATGATGATGGGGATTTTTGTAGCAGAACAGATAGGAAAATAGAGGAGGACATATGAAGGACAATGGGGGGGAAGATGGATAAGAAACAGAGGAATAAGACAGGGGGAGGTAGGGAGGCGATAGGACATAAGGGAGCAAGGAAGGAAGGGAGGGAGGAAGGAAGGAAGGAAAAAAAAAAGGGGGAGTGTAGTGTCAAGTTTTCATTTTGACGTCGCTTAATGTTAGCACTGGAGAAGTTGGAATATTGTCTGTAGTTGTGTTATTCTTGTTTTATTTAACTTTATGTAACTCAGCAGTCACTCAGCGTGTGTGTGTGTGTGTGTGTGTGTGTGTGTGTGTGTGTGTGTGTGTGTGTGTGTGTGTGTGTGTGTGTGTGTGTGTGTGTGTGTGTGTGTGTGTGTGTGTGTGTGTGTGTGTGTGTGTGTGTGTGTGTGTGTGTGTGTGTGTGTGTGTGTGTGTGTGTGTGTGTGTGTGTGTGTGTGTGTGTGTGTGTGTGTGTGTGTGTGTGTGTGTGTGTGTGTGTGTGTGTGTGTGTGTGTGTGTGTGTGTGTGTGTGTGTGTGTGTGTGTGTGTGTGTGTGTGTGTGTGTTGTGCGATTATGGCAAAAATCATAATCACGATTATTTGGGTCAATAATTGATATCACGATTATTTTGACGATTATTCATTGACCATTTATTGAACTTTAAAACAAATAATATTTTACCAATAAACAAGATCAACAAATATGTGGGAGTGCACTTCCAAAACCATACTAAACATATATTAATATGATAAATAAAAATAAATTAGACCAAAATAAATTAAATCAAATATGTTGCAGTGCACTGTCACAACCTACTGAACACTCCTTAACATATAGCCAACATGTTGGTAAAACATATTCAACATATTCCACTCAGTTAAACGTTGAAGGCTGGCCAACCGTCACGGTCCAGAAGTAACAGGAAATAAATGTTGAACTACAATTTAAGACCAAATAAAAAAATGTTTAGGCCACCATGGCACATGCTGGCAGGGCTGCTCATGTCATCTCTTAAAGCCTGTTGACATGGTCTGGTTTCAGAGATGAGCGCAGGCAGGTGACAAGCCACCTGTACTGAAGACCCTCAGCCACGCCCCGACACATGGGGTGACGCCGGCCAATCACAAAGCTTTGATGCGTTCAAGTGCATTATTCTGGCACAGGAAGATTATGTTACAGGACATTAACGATAAAACAGAATATTGTTGTTCTATTTTTAGACACATCTCGCGATCGACTGGTTGGGCACCCCTGGGCGAGACCATAGGTCCGTTGTGGTCGCAAAGTAGTCAGCTGACGCCACATCTCTCTCAACTTCCCCACGGCATGTGTCATATAGTGCAGGCAGCGCAGACCTGCTGCAATAATACCGAGACGGCATCGCGTAACGCTCGTCCAACGTGTTGACAACTTGCTTGAAGCCCTGGTTGCTAACAGCGCTAACTGGGCACATGTCTTTAGCGATGTGAAACGTATCTCCAGGTCTCCCTTGAAAAAGAGATCATTGATCTCAATGGGATTTTACCTGGATAAATAAAGGTTTTTAATTATTTTTTTAATTGTAAAGACAAAGTACTTGCAAATAGTGGAAATAGTTTTACCGTTATTTTTAACGAGTTGCTGCTCTTGTTCTGACATCTTCGCTCGCGCTGAACACTCACAACACATGTCACTCCCACGTGGCCGAGTGGGCTTTCAGGGAGGGGCGAAAGCGCACCCAGCAAAATAATCGTATTTTGTCAATTATGCCGTTTTCATAATCGTCGCAAGCCATAATCGTAATCGCGATTAAAATACGATTAAAATACGATTAATTGCACAGCCCTAGTGTGTGTGTGTGTGTGTGTGTGTGTGTGTGTGTGTGTGTGTGTGTGTGTGTGTGTGTGTGTGTGTGTGTGTGTGTGTGTGTGTGGTGTGTGTGTGTGTGTGTGTGTGTGTGTGTGTGTGTGTGTGTGTGTGTGTGTGTGTGTGTGTGGTGTGTATATAATATATAGACATGGTACAAGCTAGTTTCCTTCTCTCTGTTTGTGTCAACATTTGTTTCCGTCACACACATCTGGACAAATGTTCTTCAAGTTGGCAAAAACTAAAATATAAATCAGAGTTTATTACCCGCCGCCTCATGTTACTCTTCTTCTGTTGAATTCATTGTCTCCCAAAACATTTCCTTGCCGCTGTTAACTCGACGGGACGATGGTGCAAAGTTTTTGGGATGGTTGACTTTATAACTTTTATAACAGTTCAAAGTGCATCGTATCAGGATCCAAGATCTGCTTTGGTTTCCTTTTTATATGGAGCTGTTTGTCTCAAATGATGCGTTCAGGAACCGTAGGAAACAGAGACACAGATATTCTCTGTCAACGGCTTCTGGCTATGATTAATGGTCTAGTTAACGTATGAGTAATTGAATTAATTAATGTATTCTAAACACAATACATTTGAGTTTTTGTATATACATCTCGTTTTCTGAGGATTATCCGGCTCTTTAATGAACAAATATGGCATTTCTTGAATTCCCGTTAATTCATTTGAGAGTTTTGATGCCACCCAATGTGGCATAGCATTCCGTGTGAGTACGTCTTTGTAAATACAACAATGATGACCATTTAAAAACACACCCTGAGATGCCAGTATTTGTTAAAAAACACACTTTTCTATTCGATTAAAGTAACTTTCTATCGTCCATCAAGTCTGAGAATACTTAGTTTTTCATGCAATGTTGACTGCACCCATTTAGTGTGTGTGTGTGTGTGTGTGTGTGTGTGTGTGTGTGTGTGTGTGTGTGTGTGTGTGTGTGTGTGTGTGTGTGTGTGTGTGTGTGTGTGTGTGTGTGTGTGTGTGTGTGTGTGTGTGTGTGTGTGTGTGTGTGTGTGGTGTGTGTGTGTGTGTGTGTGTGTGTGTGTGTGTGTGTGTGTGTGTGTGTGTGTGTGTGTGTGTGTGTGTGTGTGTGTGTGTGTGTGTGTGTGTGTGTGTTCGTTCAGTTAGGGCTGTGCAATTAATCGTATTTTAATCGCGATTACGATTATGGCTTGCGACGATTATGAAAACAGCATAATTGACAAAATACAATTATTTTGCTGGGTGCGCTTTCACCCCTCCCTGAAAGCCCACTCGGCCACGTGGGAGTGACATGTGTTGTGAGTGTTCAGCGCGAGCGAAGATGTCAGAACAAGAGCAGCAACTCGTTAAAAAGAAGGGTACAACTATTTCCACTAAGTACTTTGCCATTACATTTCACATCGCTAAAGACATGTGCCCAGTTAGCGCTGTTAGCAACCAGGGCTTCAAGCAACTTGTCAACACGTTGGACGAGCGTTACGCGATGCCGCCTCGGTATTATTGCAGCAGGTCTGCGCTGCCTGCACTATATGACACATGCCGTGGGGAAGTTGAGAGAGATGTGGCGTCAGCTGACTACTTTGCTACCACAACAGACCTATGGTCTCGCCCAGGGGTGCCCAACCAGTCGATCGCGAGATGTGTCTAAAAATAGAACAACAATATTCTGTTTTATCGTTAATGTCCTGTAACATAATCTTCCTGTGCCAGAATAATGCACTTGAACGCATCAAAGCTTTGTGATTGGCCGGCGTCACCCCATGTGTCGGGGCGTGGCTGAGGGTCTTCAGTACAGGTGGCTTGTCACCTGCCTGCGCTCATCTCTGAAACCAGACCATGTCAACAGGCTGAGATGACATGAGCAGCCCTGCCAGCATTTGCCATGGTGGCCTAACATTTTTATTTGGTCTTAAATTGTAGTTCAACATTTATTTCCTGTTACTTCTGGACCGTGACGGTTGGCCAGCCTTCAACGTTTAACTGAGTGGAATAATGAATATGTTTTACCAACATGTTGGCTATATGTTAAGGAGTGTTCAGCAGGTTGTGACAGTGCACTGCATCATATTCGATTTAATTTATTTGGTCTATTTATTTGTATTTATCATATTAATAATATATGTTTAGTATGGTTTTGGAAGTGCGCTCCCACATATTTGTTAATCTTGTTTATTGGTAAAATATTATTTGTTTTAAAGTTCAATAAATGGTCAATGAATAATCGTCAAAATAATCGTGATATCAATTATTGACCCAAATACTCGTGATTATGATTTTTGCCATAATCGCACAGCCCTACGTTCAGTATTACGTTTTGTGTCAGAGAAGTGTTTGTTTTGAAAAGCAGAGTTTGAGTGCACTGTACACACAATATATCAGTGTCTTATTAAGTGGTATTACATGGCTATTATGTGAGGATTAGTGTTGTAATACGGCGTGTGTGTGTGTGAGAGAGTGAGTGACAATTAAACGAGGCTGTTTGTGAAGGGTGATCTCTTTGTTACATGATCTATGAACACATTCAGACACACACACGTTTCGACACACATTACAAAACCCCTTTTTAAGATCTTATCCTAAATATCATTATATGGACACACACACACGCACACACACACACACACACACACACACACACACACCACACACACACACACACACACACACACACACACACACACACACACACACACACACACGCACAAGAGGATTACCTGTCTTAAAATGTATCATTGTGTCGTCAGCAGGCTTTTATTTTGTAGTTTCTATTCTCCAAAAGTTGAGCTTTATTTTGAAAAGCTATTTGTTGTCCTGTCATTTCAGTTTGTCTTTCAAAGTAAAGCTCACTCTCTGATTGTTGTTGTTCTCCAGGAGCCACTAAGGAGATCGGCTCGGCGCTGACCAGGATGTGCATGAGACACCGCAGCATCGAATCCAAACTCAAGCTGTTCACCACGTAAGACACACACACACACACACACACACACACACACACACACACACACACACACACACACACACACACACACACACACACACACACACTAGCATTGCGTGTGTTATTACATATGGAGGAGGGCCGGTGAAGGTGTGAATTATGTTTTGATGACACATTTGCGACAGTGTGGGAACTGGAACATCGCTGTGTGTGTTGGGGGGGGGGGGCGGGGGTTTGTGGCATCGTCGATGTCACAGTTGCATTACTACCGCTGTCTCTGTCACTACTGTCTGCTGTCATCACAGAAGCTGTCAGTCATATGATCCACACACACACACACACACACACACACACACACACACACACACACACACACACACACACACACACACACACACACACACACACACACACGTACTGCTTTTACATAATATTGCTATCCACTCCAGTTTAATCACTGTTTTTGTATTAAAGTCTGCTCTTAATTTATTACAGTTTTCTAGTAAGTGTAATACCTCACCTCATTAAATCGTCAATCAGAGATACCCAACTTTATTTTGCCTCCTTAACTGTAGTCTTTCTGTGATTTTATGTTATTTAAAATACGATGTCTGCAGAGATAGTTTCATTTTGTGTCTGTTATTCGGTCAAAAAGAGACATTTGAAGACAGTTTTCTGACATATATCCACAAGTGGTCAATACAGAACTGGACATGTCGACCACTCTGAGTCAGCAACACTGAATTACTGAATAATAAAATAACACTAACTATATATTTACTGCATCAAAGGTTTTTAAACACGTCTGTTCCTCTCAGAGCGCTCTCCGAGGGTTTGGTCTCTCCCCTGGAGCTAAAGATGGAGGAGTGGAAGAAAGTGGCCAGTCAGCTGGACAAAGACCACGCTAAAGGTATGCTAACATGCTAACACACACACACACACACACACACACACACACACACACACACACACACACACACACACACACACACACACACACACACACACACACACACACACAGACCTGCACACACACACTCTCCCTCACTGCCTCCTTGTTGTTGTTTGTTCAGAGTACAAGAAGGCCAGAGCGGACATCAAGAAGAAGTCGTCCGACACCATCAAACTGCAGAAGAAGGTGAAGAAAGGTAAGAGCCAATAATATCAGTCTGACTCCTCCCTCTTTTCACCTGGCAGGTAACTCCCTAAATATACATTATAATAAAAACAACCGTATCTCGTCTGTGACATGCCACGGGTCAAACACTCAAAACGACCACGAGAAACTATGTTCCTCTCCGCCATCAGACAGGCGTGTGGCGCAGTGGGTTGTGCGTTGGTGTTCGGATCAGGGGGTAATGTGGAGCGTGAGGGGACATTTGTTTTTTGTGATATTCTTCGTTTGGGGGAAAGAAGAAGTTGTTCTAGTTTTGGATTAAGGAGAAGTGAAAGTAGGTTGTTTTTGTTTTTCATCTTTTGCACCGGAGGCTCTTTCTGCTCGTTGGAGATCATCCTGAACTCAGAGAGCAGACGTTGTTTGGACTTGTTGGTATTTCATTAGGACTTTATTCAGGGCTCTCCTTTCTTGACTTGGGTCTTGTTCCTCTTGACTTGAAACGTGTTG